>NW_024498363.1:321558-491014 GCF_017590055.1 Onychostruthus taczanowskii | reverse complement strand
GGGCCCGCTGCCCGCCCCGCCGTCGCCGCCTCCCTGCTGCCGCCGCCGGTCCCCCCCGCCCGCTCCTTCCCCCGCCCGCCGGGCTTGCGCGGAACGGCTTCCCGGTGGGGTGTCCGTGGGGAACCCGCGCTGCTCCTCCCCCTCGGAAACTCGCCCCGCGACTGCGGTGTGGGAAGGGGGGCAGTGCCGTTCGTCCGGGAACGGGGAAGTTTTTCTCCGGGCCATCACTCCGGCCCCGGGACCGGGAGTCCTCAGGAAGAAAGCGAGCAAGGGCATTGCGTGGCGGCTGCTGGGGCAGGTGCTGGTGCGTCTGTGATGGATGGGCACAGGATAGTGCAGGTGTCGAGGACTAATGATTCTCAACAACACGGTGCTGGGAAGTCTGACGGGAAGTGATTGGCCATCAGGAAACACGCCAACTAGTCAAACTAAAGTCACTCAGAAAATGGATTTGAATTTGATGTAGCCTTTTTTTCCTCGGGGGGGGGGGGAAGGTTTGAAACGTCCTGTACTTATTTCCAACGTTTTCAAAACTACTGAAATGTGAATAGCATTTTTCAGTTGGGGGTTGTATTTATTTGTTATCTTTAGTCAAGACAATTGCCTCTGCCCTTCTCCAAGTTTCTGAAATTCTTACGGCATGAGGAAATTTCTTTTCTCCCAGTCTTTTATAAATCCCTTTTGCTTCAGGATACCAATGTGATCCTGAGAGGGCTGCTGAAATCTCTCCTTTAAGTCTTTAAAATCAGCTTTGTGACTGATGGGCTCAGTGGCTCATCTACACATTCACCAGATCTCCTCATCTGTGATGGACCCCCCCGCCCCGAGTTAGGTGTCACCTTCTGCAACCTACTCATGCTTTCATGCGTTCTCCCCAGGCATTTCCTTCCTACATACCAAGACCACGTGCCTCTTCTCACAGTGTCTAGTGAAGTTGCTGTGTTCTGCTCTTAGCCTCATGCTCTATATGGCCATGCTGTGCCCACCTGTGCCTGGGTTCATTCCAAAACCAGCAGTGGAGGAGATGGACAGTGGTATCAAGTCCAGGACTTTGACTCAGAATCCCTCTTCAGGTCTATAGGAGAACTGGAGTCTAACTGCACTGACTAAGGCCTTGATGACTTTGACTCAAGTACTTTGGGGCCCCCAACTCTTGTGTATGGTGCAAGAGCTCCTTTTCAACACAGCCCAGCACCTTCAGTCCCTGCCTGGCTGTGTCATAGGTATCGCTCTCTTCCACTCCATCTCCTGGGTGAACCTTGGACCTGTGTTTCCAGTTCTGTTCCTGGCACCATCTCCTGCTGCTCCTGCCTGAATTACCTGGGTGGACCTTGTACCTGGTTCATCACCTCACCTTGTGTGGGTGTGTCCATTAGTGTCTGCCTGCTCTTGTGCTGCAGGACTCCGTCCAGGTTGATGAGCCTGGGCTTTGGCTCTGGTCACCCCTAGCTCATCCTGCCATAGGACAGCCCAGCTCTTCTGGTCCCTGAGGCTGTGGCAGAATTGCTGCCGAGAAAACTGGCAGCAGGACTCGAGGGAGAAGAAAGCCATCAGGCAAAGGCCAGGGACAGAGGCATTCACGTGGATAGGGGAGGAGTAAGCATGTTTTTCTTGATGAGGAAGGTAGTGCTAGAAAGGGCTTATTTTGGTTTCCTTGTCTCTTGGCTGACCTAGCAGGAGAGGGAGCAGAGCTAGCAGTGCTCAGCCAACACTGAGTACTGAAAACAATTCATGCGAGTGGCTTTGTGGAAGTACTGCTGAAGCTGCTGTACACACTTTTCTGTCATATTCCTGGGCAAGCAAATGGCAGTGACTGGTAGCTGCTGGGCAAAGAGAGCTGTCTAGGCAGAGAAGCCACAGCCTACAAGCTAAGGCAAATAAACCTTGTTTTCTTTCCCACACAAAGCAAGTGTAGAGAGGGAAAGCAGATTAAGGAGAAAATGATGATTTGTGTGGGGTCAGAGAAAAGCCATGGAAGTTCACTTGGGTCTGTGGTCATTGTCAGTGAATTTCTAGATATAATGTTACACTTGACTGGGGTGACCCTAAAGGTAAGTTCCTTCATCATTCCTATACAAAAACTGTCACTTATGTAGGACGGTTTTAGTTCTTGATCAAATGCAAAGTTCAAAAGTGAGCCCACAGAACGGGAACATGTCAAAAGTGCTCGAAATAAACTTATTTGTAACAACAAATCGATTTGTTGAGAGATCTATCTACTGTTTGCTGATGTACCTGCAAACTACGTTTAGGCGAGCGACACTGAGTTGTTTTACATGTCCTTAAGGCAACTGTGTGTTATGGCAATGTGGTCTTCCCGTTGTTTTCTTTTGCCTTTCCCCCGCGCCAGCTTCTTCCTGTCCCTGTTGTTGTGCACACCCGTTCGCCCGGCCGCAGCCCTGCCCGCCGGCTGGGGCAACCACTCCCGGCCAAGACTTCGGGTATGGCGCGGTCGGAGTGGGCCCTGACAGGTTCCCCTCAGTGAAGGAACGGCCGCAGCGCAGCCCTCGGGCCCGGGGTTGTGCCCGGCGGGGCCGGAGGCGCTGCCATAGTGTGGATGTGGAGGGGAGCGGCGGCGCTCCCCAGATGGTGCCGGACGGGGTGGGCGGCGCTGCCCAGCTGCGGGCGCGGGTGTGGGTGAGGGTGTGGGCGGTGCTGCCCAGCTGTGGGTGTGGGCGCGGCTGTGGGCGGTGCTGCCCAGCTGTGGGTGCGGCTGTGGGCGGAGCACGGCTCCGAAAAGGGGGCGGAGCGGGGGAAAGGAGGCGGCCGGATTGGCGAGTCCGCCGAACAAGACCCCGCCCCCACCCTGCGCGCCGACGCGCCCAATGGGCGGAGCGCGGTGCGCGCCGCTACCGCGAGAGGTTCCGTTGAAGCTGGCGCCGCCATCTTGGAGTTGGGAGAGGCCGCGCGTCCCGTTCCCGTCCCTCTCCGGAGGCCCACGGGCGCGGGGGGGGGCCGCGAGAGGCGGGGGAAGCATGGGTGCCCGGCAGTGAGTTCGCAGCGCCCCGTCGGCTCGTCCGTCACCACGGAGGCCGCGCCGCGGCGGGCAAGGGTTTGGGCGGGATGGTGCAGTCCTGTTCCGCCTACCGCTGCCGGAACCGATACGACAAAGAGAAGCCCATCTCCTTCCACAAGTGAGCGCGCGCGGGCGCCGGGGCGGGTCGCGCCGGGGGGCGGGGCCAGCGCGGGACCGCGCGCGCGAGGATGGCGGGGAGCCGGGCGGGAGTGCGCGCGGGTGGGCGGGTACCAACGCACGGACGGGCAGACAGACGGACAGGGAGCGGGACATGTCTGTTCGCGGCCGCTGAGGGTGGGGTGCCTCGCCCGCCCCACCCGGCGTCTCCCTGGGGAAAGCCGAGGGACCGGACCCTCTGAGCCGCCTGTTGCAGGGCGAGAGCGAGCTGAAACCTCATTCCCTCCCCCCGACGGGGAGCAGGAAGGTTTTGGGTCCGGTTATAAAGCTTTCCAGAAAAGCTGAAAGTGCCTCTTGCTTGCAGGTTTCCTCTTACAAGACCCGATCTTTGCAGGAAGTGGGAAGCTGCTGTTAAGAGGAAAAACTTCAAGCCGACCAAGTACAGTAGCATTTGCTCAGAACACTTTACCCCCGATTGCTTTAAGAGGGAATGCAATAACAAGCTCCTAAAAGAGAATGCTGTGCCCACAATATTCTGTTACACTGAACCCAGTGAAAAGGTAAACCCAAAGCACCCATGGCTGCAGGTGCTGGAATGTGTCATGCGTGTCGCTGGTTGCAGGGTGGGAGGGCAGCCAGCAATGAGAGGATGCAGGCTGGGAAGGATGAAGGCTGGCAGGATGCTGAGCCTGTCTGCCTGGGGTCACCAGGACGGCTGTGGTGGCTGAAAACACCTCCAACAGCTGTGCTTGTTTTCTCTGAGGCTTTGGAGCACAAAGTGTTGTACAGGCAGACACTGGCTTTGACCTGCTCACATGTCCATTTAATACAGCATCCATGTGCTGAATTAAATGGAATGGCAGCAAAGCAAGAAGGTACTTCCCTGTCGTTAAACTGTTTCACAGCAGTTCCTGCATATTCAGAGTCTGAGGGAGCCTTCATTAGTGCTTGCAAATGGCACTTACTCTCTTCCCATGGCTGATGGCTACTGCTAGTATTGAAGATGTGGATGTTAACTGTGAAACTTAACTGGCCTCTTTAAGAGGGCTCTGTGCTTTGACTTTGCGAAGTTAAAGTGAGTGGCAGAACTTTACCTGCACCTGCTGTCTCTCTGTCCTGAGAGCACCTGTGTTTTGCCTTAATGTTTTCAAAAGCCATACTGGTCCCTGACTTCTGATGGTACAGACTTCTGTGTGAGGTATTCCCTTCACTGTGCCACTAGAAAAATTTACTGTCAAATGCAAGTCATTTATTACATCAAGAAGTAACAATTCATAACTTCAAGACAAGAATGGAGAAGATTGACTTTTAATCCTTTAAAGGATATAAAATATTTGATCTCTTACTGCTCTGCCATAGAAAAAGTGGCAAAGAAGACAGTGCTAGATAGAGTTGGTTTGGGGAGCAAAATACTTAAATGGGATGAAGTGCACAGAAGAAAACTCAGATTTTTCTTGTTCAGTTTTTCTCTTTATATACAGTATTGGAGTGCTGCATAAATAAAATTGCTACACATTTGAAAAATGAAAAGTGGCTAATAATAGATAAGAGAATATAAACAGAATGTAAACAAGGAGACAGCTTACAGGGAAATATGGCTGTGTTTTTTGTTTGATCACACTTCTTTGCTTATCTGTGAAATACACATTTTCTTTGTTGTGTGTAAAACACTTGCAAATTTTTTTACAGTCTGAAAGCTGAATGGGTGTGTAGGGTAGTCTGCAAAAGTACTATTGGTGCAGCAGTCTTAGTAGTGAGCCACATTCCCAATTTCGCTGTCATACCTGCATCTACAAAAACACAGAACAGTGAGTGCCTTTTAATTCTGAAGGATTTAGTTCTATTTTTATTTGTCTCATGGCACTTTTGAATGAACTGCCACATATCTTCAAGTAACAGTGTAATAACAAAGAATAATTGTGGTTGTTTTGGAGTTGAGTCCACATGGATTTTGAAATACAGATTTTTATCTTTCACACTATGTAATTTGGTATACCTTCTTTTTCTTTAGTTATGTCTTAGGAGAAGTATTTATTGGCTAGAAGAAATAATTAGAAGTCACTGATAATGTCCCAGAGATACCAAATATTTGTTCTCTGTGATATGTTGTGACAATAATAATTTGTATATACAGAGGTAGCATATGCTCAATAGCTTCAAATAGAAGTCTCTGTGAATTCAGCAGTCCAGCAGTGATCTGATTTTTTGCTTTTGTTTCTAGCAAGAATGAGTTTCTTTTTCTAGCTCTACCTTTGCCTTGTAGGGTTTTTTTTAGTAGAAAAATTTGATAGTGACAGCTGGCAGGGTCAGGCTCTTTAGAATATTCATATGTGAATTAGGTAGGCTAAGAGCAGCAGTTTTTTATAACTGAGAAATAAGATTGGTAGTTTACTGATTTTGTACTTTTCTGTGATCAGTTGTATTTGAGTGCATATTAAACTTCCCTTTAATGCCAATCATCACTTTCCTTCAATACAAATCACCAAACTGCCTTTTCAGTTACTGTCTGGCAAGTATTGTGGTTTGTATGGGGGACAGGTAGACACCCACACATCTATCTTGCTTTTGTGTTAAGTCAAGGAAGTTAATGATACGACCTTCAGATCTGATGAGCTTGATATTTTGATGGTGAGGACTGTTGGCTGTTCTTAAAATCAACATTCTCCCAGTCCTTATGCTTTTATTTGTACTAATTGTATTGGCAACAGGTGAGTAGGTAGAAAATTTTTTCAGTGACTCTTTTACTGAGAATATTTTAAGCTTTATTTTCAATAGGCAAAATGCAAGCTCTTTGGTTTCAACAGTGTTTTTTCAATCGACATGTGCACAGAAGCATTTCTAAATTATACTGGATTCCTTTGGGGAAGAAAGAATCTGATTCTCTGCTCTAGCCTGTACTCAAATGGCTTGGAATCTGTATTGCCCTGACCTTTACAAGTGGATCTATTAATAGCAATGTGATAAAACCTGCAGTTTTATCTGCAAAAAAACCCTGCAATGGAGTTGAGCCAATCAATATTTTGCTGCTGCCAAGGGGTGCTTCACTTCATCCATTCCATCTGCTGGCATGCAGTTCTGTTTCTTAACATGACCTGGCAGTGTGAGCTCACAGCCCAGAAAGCCAGAAGTATCCTGGGCTGCATCCAAAGCAGCATGGCCATCAGGGCGAGGGAAGAGATTCTACCCCTCTGCTCTGGTGAGACCCTACCTGGAACCCTGCATCCAGCTCTGGGGTCCCAGCACAGGAAGGACTTGGACCTGTTGAAGTGACTCCAGAGAAGGCCAAGAAGATGACCAGCAGGATGGGGCACCCATCCTAGAGACGCAGGCTGAAAAAGTTGGAGATGTTCAGCCTGGAAAAGAGAAAGTGGTGTGGAGACCTCATAGCAGAACTTTCCAGAATCTAAAGGGGGCCTAGAAGAAGGCTGGAAAGGGACTTTTTTGTAAGGGCATGTAGTGACAGGCCAAGAGGGTATGGCCTTAAGCTGCAGGAGGGCAGGTTTAGATTAGATATTAGGTAAAAATTCTTCACTATGAGGGTGATGAGGCACTAGAACTGGTTGCCCAGAGAAGCTGTGAATGCTCCATCCCCAGAAGTGTTCAAGGACTGGATGGGGCTCTGAGCAACGTGGTCTAGTGAAAGATGTCCCTGTCCAAGGTGGAGGGGTGTTGACACTGGATGATCTTTTGATGACCCTTCCAACCTAAAACATTCTATAAATTTATGATTCTCACTTTTTCCACATATCAGGACAGGTGTATGTCATACCTTTTGTTGCATTACTTTGACATTTAATAATGGACAGAAAATTTATGCAGTGATAGTGGGAGATCAAAGAGCCCTTAAAATGAAGCTGGTTAAAAATATGTCCAGTTGAGAAGCTGGACAAAGCAGGCCGAGAAATGTTTGCCAGTTTTAAAAATAGTGTATTTGAAATTTATTTTATTAGTTTAAGTCCTGGTTGTTTAGGTTATTCTGGGGCTGTAATAAGGGAGTTGTGTTGTAAACAATGTTAAGCATGAAAATGTGCATTTTTTCCTTGTTCTTTCTAGTCTGAAGAATTTGCAGAGCAGCCAGAAGATCCACTGCCACCTCCTCCACTGCCACCGCCGCCACCGCCTCCACCACCACCACCACCACCAGCAGCTCCAGTACTACCACAATCTCCATCAACTCCTTCTTTTCATTTGTCTCAAATAGATGCCAGATTTGTAGATCCGAGTATTGGATTATTGATGCCCCCTCTCCAGACCCCCAGCAATCTTGCTGTTTTTTGTGATCATAACTACACCGTAGAGGATACAGTCCATCAGCGAAAAAGAATTCAACAGCTGGAAGAACAAGTTGAAAAGCTGCGGAAGAAGCTGAAGACAGCGCAACAGCGGTGCCGGCGTCAGGAAAGACAAATTGAGAAACTAAGAGAAATTGTTCAGTTTCAGAAAGAAAAAGACATATTGGCAGGAAAAGGCTATGTGATTCTGCCTAATGACTATTTTGAAGTCGTAGAAGTACCTGCCTAGGAGTCATGAACATCAGTTTTCACTTTGGTAGGCCAATAAATTTAGTTTAAAAACGAAATTCTTTCTAATTCTGTATGTAAGAATTTCCAGAATTCTGAAACAGTAATTAAGCAGTCATACAAATAAGATAATAGGTTTTCTTCATTGTCATTTCAGTTTGATATACTTTTAATATATTGAAGATGCAAGTATCTCAGAATTAGAATATGCAATGAATTTACAAAATATTAATTGCTTCCAGAAGGAAAGGATGCAAGATTGAAGACACATAGAAATTTACTTTTTTTACAATGTCTGTCTTATGCTTACAGGGTCTGGGAACTGAATCTGGGCGAGAGTGAAGTTTAGGTGGTTGTACACCTAGTGCTTTTTCAAGATTTCTCATGTTGGCTTTGGTAATCCCCAGTAAGCAGTTTTCACTGATTTTAGAAAGAACAGAATTAGGTCAGCTAACATCTGCAAGTGCTGCAGAAAGATAGCTAAGATGCACATTTCAGTCTGGGAAAACTTCCAACTTCAGTTTGCTATGTATTTGAATACCTGCAAAAAGTAATTCCTTGATCCTTTTGGGTGAGGTATGTAAATGAACCTCTTCTTTTGGAGTAACTGTTCACCCCATGAGTGTTTTGAGGGCGATGAGGAGAATTCATTAGCATAGCTAATGAGACCTGTAGAAGCAGCTTTTGTTTTGAGGGCACTTAAAAATAATCCTGAAGTGCAAGGCTGAATTGAACATGTATGTTACTGCACTGTTGGCAGGATCATTAAGACAATATACTGTTTACAGTGACTGCTTGCAAAAGGACACTGGTAATATACAGTCCAAGTATGTTGTAGGGTCATCTTCCCATAAACACTGTAACTGGTAGGGTGTTGTCCTTGGTTTTGAAATTAACTCGCATGTCAACCATGTGTAGCTTCAGGAAGTGAAGTAAGTTTGTTCTTCATCCAGGGAGTCAGTCAGGTATTTATGGCTTTGCAGTATACAGTGGTTTTATTTCTTTCTTTTTTTCACTCCCCAGAGGGCATCCACCAAAGGGCAGATAGGGAACTAGACTTTGGAGTTGCTTGGTGCTAGACTGGTTTATAATATCTCAAATGCTGCTGCCTCCTCTTCAGCCTTATTAAGACTCTTTCAAATAATAGTTTTAGCATGACGAAGTAGTGCAGCAGTTTGCACTTTCTAAAATTTTATTTAGTCAATAAACTCATTCAAAATGAGAGAAATTGGCTAACCCTAATGTAGACGTCACAGCTGAAATTCCTGGATATACGAGACATGAGGAAAATTTGCTTTTCTCAGTCTATGTCAAACTTGTGTGTGATATGGGTTCTAGCTCTGATGTTAAACAAGCCTTGTTCATGACGGCTTTAAAAGCTTCCCTTAATATCCTGTTAGCATGACATTTTGAAATATTTCAAATCAGTCTTGATACTTCTGACTTCACTCATGCCATGTGTCTATTTTCCCTACCATTTCATACACTTAAAATGAACAAAAATGCCAATGCTTCCTTTTATGTACATTTATTATACCTAATTAAAAATTTGAAAAGCAAATGATGTGTTAGATTTTTAATTACTCTCTCTTCTCTTTTCCCAGGATTTTGCCAAAATTGTCTTGACATTTTACATTTTTATTTTCTACTAGTTTCCTTGTTTAGAGGTTGGGTTCCCAAGCCTTGTTTCTGTTACACTTAGTGTTTAAAATTGGTAAAATTCAAAAGTGACAAGGAAAAGATGTTTAAAAAACTGTTGCTATGCTGTTGGCATGTGTGCCAGATAGCAGATTGTGTCTGTTTTCTCTGCAGAAAACCCTCTCTTCTTACTCTGCAGGAATTTCAAGTGTGACTTCCTGAAGCACAGTGGATTACTCCAATACCACACCCCCTGCCACCTGGCTCTGCACCTCAACACTTGGTTGTGTACTCCCACTAGCACCTTTATGTCCTCCAGTTCTCTGGAGCTGACTGTGGTGCTGGCTGTACACTTCTGTGGGGCACTTCAGCTCACTAAAGCAGCAGGCTCGGCTTGTAGTGGAGAGGCAGCAGAAGGCCAACAGTATCATGTCCGCTTTTGGCCCTGTCTTTAGCTTGTATCAGGCCACACCTGATACAAGCTAAAGACAGGGCCAAAAGCGGACATGAGGAGAAATAAATCCTCTCCTCTGGGTCCAATGAGCATTATGTCAGCTTCTTCTGAAATCACGTGGGTAGCTTCCTACTCTGAATGTTCAGCACCATTTCCTTCCACCTGGGCCATGCTTCTCTGTTTCCACCCCCATGTTATGTCTGGCTGCTGTGCTTGTTGGCCCTTCCTTTGAGTGTTTTAACTTCTTAACCCTTCAGGGAAGCAGCCGAACAAAACTAAGTCTGCAAGTTAAATTTTAGGTACACTGGTAGATGGCTGATATATGGTTGGTGTGTGGAATCCTTGTGTTTTTAAGCTGTTTGCATTGGTGAAGTTGACTTAACAGCTGACTCATAAATGTTTCTTCTGTTGAGGTGGTTGATTATTCCTTCTCTGGACAGTTTCAGAAGTAATATGCTGAAGAGGGGGCTGCTGCTCGGTTGTCTTCCTTTCCTCTTGCCAGATGATATTACTAAGAAGAGATGCAGCCTATTGAGATAACAGGCTTGAATTTCTCCTGCAGCAGCTATTTTTTTTCCTTTCCCAAGAAAAGGTCTTGTTAACTCCTGATGTAGTCATGTCTGGGCTAAGTGTGGACTTCAGTAGACATATGAGGGCTTTCAGTACCACAGAGCTCTGAAGTGGGGAGAAAAGACTGGTACAGAAACAACTGATTGTCTTTTAGCCATTGACTTTTTATGCACTGCACCCTGTCCACTCTTTCACAATCTCTCTTCTGTGGTTGCAGTATAGAAAGAGAAGGTGAAGGCTCTCTGCTGCTGGTGAGGCTAGGAAAAGAATTCTAGCCAATAAGCACAATATGTTCCACTAGCATGTGTTAAAATTTCCTCTCCTTTTGGGATCTGGTACATCCACACAATCATCTGTTAAAGAGGTCTGCAACAGTTACTGTTTGCATTGGCCACAACTGGTACCTGCACTAGCATCAGTTTCATAAACATCTTTGAAAAGATGTGACTGGGAGTTAAAAAGCAGAGGTTGTAATTGCAGGATGGCATGTGGCTGTTCAAGTGTACGTGACGTAGCTGACATTTGTTTAAATGCACTTCACTGAAGCCTATTTTATAAACAATAATTCAAGCAAGTTAGAAAATAGCAAAACTGGCAAAAAATTCCATCATTAAATTACAGAAATATTTATTTTGAAATGGGCAGATGCATCAACAGATAGGAACTGGGGACACTTCTAAGCAGTTGTATCGCTGAGCAGCAATTGTATTGAAAGACAACTGGTGGGAGAGAAGTGAAGAATATGAGATAAAGAGAAGAGACTTTGCAAAGTCAGTTACATCTGAAACAAGAACATGCTTATGAAAATACAGCTATTACAGACTGAGTCAAAATCTAGGGTTCTCCTTCACTGCCTCTATGCCACTTCACTTACCTTTCCTTGTTGCCCCAATTCCCCTTTTGCTGCAGCAGGGTATCTGATCTATGTGCAGTGTTTGCTTTTTTTCTTCTTACACCTCTGCAAAGTATTAGATTTCCCTGTCTAACTGGGACTTTTCAAGCAAAGAGGTATGTTTTATGGGAAAAAAATGCATAGCTAAATACTTGAATTACTTCTTGTGATGCTGAGGGAGTTCTTTGTCACCGCTCTGTTTACTCCTGTGTTTCCAGTTACCATCTTGTCTGTGTTGTTACTGGTGTGGTCTTAAAAACTATGGCAGCAAATTAAGGAAATCAACATGTCCAAGAAATCTTCTGTCTTGCTGACATTTCATTTTTTTTCAGCTCTGTTAGGATTTAAGGCCTTGGTGTCCTGTGTGAATCGTGAAAGTTCTCTTGCAGCTGAAGAAAGTGCAAAGCAAATCCCACTCTGAATGTAGGAAGAAGGAGAGGAAGATAGTTGATTGGGTAAAACTAAAACCTCAACAGCCTCTGAATGCTTTCCAAGGGGCTCCTCCTTTTACTTGCTTTTCTGGACCCAGGCAGTTATTTCTACTTGCTCTTTTGCTTTCTTGCTTTCTTTCTTTTGTGAGATCTGTTTTAGGTTTTAGTCTGTAGCCTTATCTGTTTCCTGACAGCTTACATCTTCATCAGGTGGCTTTGTCAGGGTGGAATGGGGTGAGCTATAGTCTAATTTTAACCATCAAAACACAGTCTGCTGAAGCATGTTGATGACTGCAAGTTCAGGTATGTAACTCCTGCTGTTTTAAGCACAGAAGTTTATTTACCATATTCTGCCACCATAATGATTTGTTTATAAATGAGAAAGAGAAAAACAGGATACATGACTCAAAAGTATTACAGCAATTGCTATTAGAGATTTCCCTTTGCACTTGTTCAATGCAAATTTTATTTTCATATAGAGATCTTTGATAGAACTACAGCATTTTATTGCACAAAATTGGCAGAAGACCTTAGGCTGAAAGAGTTTAAAAGTGGGCAAAAAAAATGTATTGCGAAGTTGCGGTTTAATCCACTATGACTCACTTGAAACAGTTGCCCAAGAAAGCCATCTTAAATATTCCTAAATTAAAGAAAGTATTTAAAGCAGTTACTGAGAAGGAAAGGTTCAAGTACCTCTCTTGAGAATAGTAACATTACATTGTCATAATTAAACTATTAATTAAGTCTCCTCACAGTCTTGCCACAATTGATAATTGATAATTGATAATCCTGTAGATGCTTCCTCCTATTGTAAAGGAGGCAAATAGATTGTAGAGCCTGGACTCACACATTCGGGGGCTTGTGAAAAGTGATTGTCCTCTGCCTCTTAATTGGTTCCAGGTGTCTTTTAGTTAGGGATGAGTATGGAGAATGCTATCAGTCCAGTCATTGGACTGTTTGCTTGTTTGGTTTGATTGTTGTTGTTGTGGTGGTGGTGGTGGTACTGGAGGTGGTGGTGTTTTCTTTGTTGTGGTTTGTTTTGTTTGTTGGTTTGGTTTTGTTTGATTTGATTTTTTAAATTCATGGATAACTTGGGGAAATCAGACAGGCTTCGCACTTCCTTTCAGGTTTCATTGGATGTGACCATTAAAGATGCAGAGTCTGAGGCTGTACTCATCATCTGTAGAAGAACCAATGCTCCAGTATTTGAGGCTATGAAAGATCTGTGACTTTCTACTGGAAGCTCTTCAATTCAATGACCTTGTACAGGTAATCCAGAACAAGGAAGAGGTCTTGCCTCCAGTAATTGCGTCTTCTTTTGTGTTGGGCTCATTTAGTAGCCTGCAGCCATATTCCTGTACTCTCTAACCAAGTTCTTATAGATATATCCAGGACTTTGATGTAGCAGAATGTTACAGCAATATAGTGGAATTGCAGCACAATCACATTATAGCAGCTGCAATATCAGTGGAATCACAATTCAAATATACTGTTCAAATTCCCATTACTGGTCTCTAAATGCTTGGTGTCATGACACTGCGTCCTCACAGTTACTGGGAAGAAATATGCAGGTTACACCCAGATCAAGCCAGTTACTGTTTTCCAAGCTGATTTTTTGAGTTATCTGTTTCCTGTACTTTATATTGGGCTGAGTCACATAAACACTACCCTCCCACGCTGGCCTGGTTAGCTCAGGAAAACATTACTCTCGACTAATTATTTTTGGGGAAGGCTGTTTATTGGATCTTAGGGCTGAATGATGCAGCTGTATTCCTAAAACAAAATTTTCTATCCAGTCCCTCTTGTGCTAATTTCATCTTTCTTTATGACAATTCATTGCTTTTCCTTATATTCTTCCTTCAGCACATCATTCTTGCCCACCTCCTCTGGACATTCATCCATTGCAGGGGTCAATCACCCAATTCTCATATTTTTCAGGAATCTCACACATGTATTTTGCAGAAAAAGGGTTTTTTTGCCTTCAGGAAGGAAGACATTTTTAGGGGTGATACTTTTACTATTAAGAGGAAGGCTTAAGAAATCCCTAGACTTCCACCTGTACTTAAAGGTTTGTGATAGTAACAGCTTCTCACTGTGAAAGAAGGAAGATTTTGATGTCTACTTTTACAGCTTAGTCCAATTTCTTGCCTTTTTTGGTGTAGTTTGGTGGTTTTTTTCTTCTTTTTTATTTTGTATTGATAGGATCAGACTCTTCATTCATCACTTCAGTGATGCTGATGCTGTCAGGTCCAGAATACTTCCTGCACATAAAGAAAATCTGAAGGAAGAGTTATTCTCAAGGTGGTTGTGAGCCAGCAAGGTGGAGTCTTACAGCTCTCGCAGGAGGTCGTGTGAGCTCAGGCCACAGAAGATGACCTTACTGATAAATGTTTCATTCTAACTATTTTAAGCTTGATCATGCAGGCTGTCTCATAGGTGTCCTGAGCTGATACAGTGTTACATCAAATGATTTTGTGGTGGTGGTTTTAATCTAGTAATTCTAGAGTAATTCTAGAATTTGCTGTCAGAAGAATATTTATGGTATTATATTGAGGGACTGAAAAAGAATTCATTTAACAATAAACTCAAATCCTGTTGTATGCATATACTTTCAGTTCTTAATTTTTTTCTTTCTAAGTTCAGACAGGAAAATATTTTTACTAGGGGTTTTTTTGCATGACAAGGGACTGAAATTGCTCAGAGTTCATTTATGTGTTCAGCATGGTAAGGAACCAGGCAGGTTCTTTAGTACGGATAATACAACATAGAAATCTCTTGGTTTTGTATAATAATAAACATCTATTCCCACCAAGTGAATGCTCATGTAACTCAGGTTAAAGAACTCAGCTTGTTTGGAAATTATCTATGTCAAATAGAGGTATCCATAAACCACAGTTATAAGATCAGTGGAGTTACTTTTCTTTGATACTGTCATCAGGTGATAAACTCAAGAATTCCTCATGGTAAATCTTCATATAACTGAAAAAATTGTAAATACATATGTAATAAATTTTACACTCAAATGTTCAAGCAAGCTTAACCTAATAGTGTCACTATGGTGATAACCATCCTTCCATCAATATTGATATTTAACTCTTGACCTGTCTACTAAGGTTGCTAGAATTTGGACTTTTTGATTAATATAATAGCCACCAGGTAATTGACATGTATATGACTTCAGTGACAAGATGTAATGAAATTAAATAAATATCTGCAAGTGGTGCTTTCTTGTGTTGTTCACAGTGCTGCCTGGATTCCTACACCAAATAAAAGCCCAGCATCTTTCAACACCTTTTACTCCTTCGGAAAGAAGAAATCAAAAAGTTTACACATAAAGGAGATGGCATTGTCCTTTCTTGTTTTTCACAGTAGGATTGCCATAAAATCTTGCTGCCTGGTAAATCCATCATCTCTGTGATGAGATATGAGATATAAGTAAGACTATTCTCCCATCTAGAAATCTTTTATCTTTTATCAAATAGTATATAATTTTCTCTGACTGTTCCTTGTGTGCCTCGCCTTGCTCAGCTACAGCATCACTCTTCTCTCTTAACAAAGATTAATCTATTTTTTTTTCTACTATTACTATCAGAATTTAAACATCTGTGTTTTCCAACACATTTTCTGATCTTTTGTACATGATAATGAGACACTGACCTACTCAGTTACAGAGCTTGTCAGCAATTGAACAGGGAACTGAATTCAGAAGGTGAGGCAGTAACCTTTTCTTATGGACTGGTAACTTTTTGCTGATTCATACTATAAAATTACTACAGAGATGAAAATGGAAAAGGCTTTTGGAAACAGCATTGGAATGAAAAGCATGTCTCTGAAGACTGCTTTGGGTTAATGGATGAGTTTGGCCTGAGGAAAGGGGATGCTTTCTTAATATTTTAATGGATTTCACTCTGTGCTTTCAAGCTGAGTTTTGCTTTTATTCTTCTTGCCTTTTGATTCCTATACATAAGAGATATAAAAGTGATCTTAGCAATTCCCAAGGAATGGGAGGGCTTTCTGAGCAATGTCCTCACCACTGATGTAGCTTGATGTAGCTTTCCCCCTCCACCCCCCAAAAAAAAAAAAAAAAAAAAAAAAAAAAAAAAAAAAAAGAAAAGACCTGCTAGTGCTGAAGTGCTGAAATGTTAAAAGCCTAACTGAACATTTTGGGCAAAGCTTTGCTGAATCCCATGAAATCATATTTTCTTCTTTGAATTTCTGAAAATGGTATTGTATCATTATGAAGTCCCCATGGATTTTTCTCAGCTTTGTGCAGAAGAGAGTTTCTGTGGCAGCCTCATTGTCTCAGACAAGACTAAGCAGCATTGTTCTTTTGGAACAAAGTCATGAAGTCATATGTAGCTTCAGCTGCCAAATGTTTGCTCATGATGTCACTACATGAGATGAGCTCACAGCAGTGTGGCAGTCTCCTGTGCTGCTGTCAGATCACGGTAAGGTAAAGTCCAGCTGCAAAGATAAATGGTTATTTACCTGACTGAGTAAGGTGCCTGATAGCATTCCTATGCAAACAGTCATCCCCATTACCCATAGAGGAATTAAACTCTGAATTAAACTCTGCAGTCTTTTTATTGCTCCTTTTGATTTCACTGATTGTCATGTTGTTTGCACCTGGGGTTAATGCATCAAGCTCTCTGGGCTTACTGAAAGCCTCAAAACATTACAAACCATTTGAAACCAGGTCTATTAGCTGACTTGCATTGAAAGTGAATGTCCTTACAGTTGCCCCAGTGCAGAGATGCAAGGATGATAATGTGGAGGAGGACAGCAGCCCAGTTTGGTCTGAGGCAGTTAAAAGGTGGGTTTGAGCCTTTGTGAAGTTTAATGGAGGCAGCATTTGTTCTGCCACCTCTATCTCTATCTCTATCTAAGCTCTATCAGGACCATGCCAAGTTGTCTCCTGGCACTTTGCCCCATCATCTTGCCAGGGACTGACCCTACACTTACCAGCCTTCTGTTGGAGAACTGAATATCTTCCCAGCCCATTTTTCCTGCACCATGGGAGTAGTCTGCAGAGCATTTTGGCTGTTACCCCCTATGTTCCTCTTCCTCCTAATATATACAAATTGTCAGACTCTGCTCCCAGTTCAGGGAGTTATTCCAACCCAGCATCAGTTTACTAATAGGTGAAGTTACCTAAATATCTTTAGGTTAATTCGTCTGACTAGACATAGGCAGGCCATTAAAAGTTAGAGGAAATAGGATATTCTGACATGATAGAAAAGACAAAACTAGTTTTTGCATGTTTTATAGGTAATATCAATTATGCTTTCTAGTCAGGGGAAGATGTAAACATTTGGTTTTGTATTCAGCTTCTCTGGCTTCTAAGAAGCAAGATAAATGAGAGATTTCAAAGATGTCATCCAGTAGAGACAGCTGTTTAGGTATCAAAACATTCCAGTTTGCTGTTTCATAACTTTAAACTATTTGATGAACTTAAACTGTTTTAAGATATATGCAGGGGTTATACCAAATAATTACAAAATTATATCAAATAATTACAAGACAAATAATTATTTATTATCAAGCAATTACAGGACATTCTACTACCTAACATTACTTTCACATCACTTTTGTAATGATTATATATTGCCCAAAAGTTAATTTTTGCAAATTATATGAAAAGCATGTCTGACTTCATTCAGAAACTGTGAAAGCATCTGGTATGCTATGCTATGTTTACACTCATGTTTAACATCCATTGTTTCCACAGTTCCAGGCTAGGTGATATTACTCAGAACTGTTCTATTGAGGATATAGGCTATTATGCATGCATGCTGAATGCCTTTATTTCTTCTATACTCAGTACTCTCAGGCATGAAGTCTGACAGGGTTTTTTTGTACATATGCATGAGCACAACATAGCAAGCAAATACCTAGAGGTAGACAACACGGAATTTTAAGCATATAGGTAGACATTCAAGAGGACTATAATCTTCATATAATAAATCACTATAAATAGAATATTCTGGAAGTTATGTGAAAGTTGCTTCTAGGTCTGCATTTAAATGTACTGTCTTTGTTTATGAATCCATGAAAACAGAAATCCAAAATGTCACTGATGTTTAAAATTATGGTCCTGCATACACTGTCTTTGGCTCCTACCTGTAAACATTTCTATCTAATCTTAAGAAACCTCTAGAAGGAATAAATATTTTTCTTTATGAAGTATTTGGCAATTACCCCAACAATATAAGACTCAGCATGGCAAGCAAGCCATGGATAGATATCTCTGGATAGAAGGCTCGCGTCCCAGTTCAAACTCTCAGGCAGGAGTCATCAGAACAGCAGAGGGCTGACTTGAGCCCTGCTGTGACCCTAGAGAAGGACAGGTAGGAGTTGGCAGGTGGTATTACATGAATAACCCCTAGCAAAATCTCTCACCACTGTTTTCCCACGGAGAAGGTGGTTTTATGATACTTCGACAGAGGTGAGGTCTGGTCTGTTGACTAGTCTGCTGCCAGAGCAGTTTCTACTTTTTAGCCAGGGATGATCTGAAGTAAAATGCATGCACATCATAGGACCTTGAGTTTTGTGAGGCTGAATATAGCTGAGACAATTAGTGCTGCTGCATTTTCTGTAAAAACAGTAGCTTCCAACAGCACCACAACAGCATACAACAATATAATGAAGAAAGACACAAAGAAGTATTGGCTTCCAAACATTTCTAATGAAACATGATAATTGCTTTCATCTTTTAGACAGTCCAGAATTATTACCGCTGTCAAGATACATTTCTAAAGCTAAAAAAATCCCCCTTATTTGGATTGCATGGACAATGTGGACCCACAGGACAACCATCTCAGTTGACTCAGAAAATGATCATAAAGAGCAAATGCCCTCAAATGCAGGTAGGAACAGATCTTGTAGAGTTCATCCAATTTCTGACAAATCATTTAATTTTGCTTTGTCTTCAAGGGAGCCCCTCATCCTCCCATGCCAGATGGAGCAGCTCCAAAAAGAAAATTTGTCAGCTACTACCATTCTCACAGCTGGAGCTGTGACATCCACAGAGAAGTGTATGAAATGGACAAAGCTGTGCAAGGAGTCATGCAACTTATTGAGGCCATAGGATGTGGCAGGAATTGCCCTTTAAATTTGATGATTGCCATGGGGATAAAAAGCCTGTATTCAATCAGAATGAGAAAGCAGAACCTCTTATCATAGAGCACTCACTGCATGTGTTGGGATAAAGGCTTCTAGACAGCAGGTGAAACCATTGAAAATGAGAGGCTGAGAGGCTCATGCAGTTAGGCATGAACCAAGTTCCTCTGTCATTCCTGAAAGCAGTTGTCATTAAAGCAGATTTTCTCTGACATCTTGCAAAGTCTTGATCCTTGCTAGTTGTTTGCTTTACCCTGAAATCTTCCAAGCCTTGAAATCTGAACAGCAAGTCTATGATGCTGCAGATAAAATTTGAACTGCAATGGGCATTTATGAAAGCAGAGACGAGCTTGATGAAATGGAAAGAAAAGCTGAGAAAATGGCAGAGCTGAGCCAGACCTTTGTTTACAATCACTATCTCAGAACAAATGGATTTGAAAATTATCATATTCAAAGCTAGGTAGTGTCACCAAAATGCAGGAAGTGATTACAGTGCTGCAAGACACTCCTAAATGAGACCTCACTGTAAAGTGTGAACTGAAAAAGGAAAACAACGATTCCAATAGAGAAGGTGATGTACCACCTATTAGAAATATTAATGTGCATGTAGTGATGAAGCGCCTCTGCACCTCCCAAAGACCGTGTCCCACTCCCGGTGAAGCACTGGGAGTTTTTACAGAGCAGCGTGCAGTGGTGTGGACTCTGCAGTGTCAGAAGGCACAGGGACTCGGAGACTTGAGCTGCATTCACATGGATGTGGTACAAATGGGAAGGAGGGCAGGGAGGCCTTTCCTCATGGTAGGAAGGTGCCAAGGAAACGAAGGACTGAAACGACTCTTGTTCTGCAAAACCTTGTCCCTGTGCGTGCAGAGCCTGATCACTGCCGAGACAACTGCCTGGTGCAACTTTTCCGAGTTCAGTTCAGGCAGGCTCCTCAAGGGCCCCCTGCAGCCTGCTCTGCTCCTCCCTGAGCCCGCTGCGCTGGGCGGTGCGCGCTCCTTGGCTGACACAAAGACGAACGCATACATTTTCAGCCATGAGTTCCTAGCACTTCACGTTACCCGGGTCTCCCAAACAGAGCTCCCGCAGCGTGTAATGCCGCAGCAGCCGCGTGCATTCCCTCGGAAGGGCGGGAGTCGTGGAAGCAGCCGGGCCCTGCGGTGCGGCCTGCGCTGCCCGCGGCCTGCCACGGCGGGGAGCTGGGACAGCGGCCACGGCGCTGCGGAGCGGCTCGGAGCGGGGCACGGCACCTCCGCTCGGCCTCAGCCAGGGGGGAAGAGGCGGAGGGGAAGCTGGAGGAGGAAGGTGGCGACTGTGCTGAGGAACTGCGGTAGAGATGAGGGCGGTGGGATGTGGTGCAGCTTCTGTTGGAAAAAGGTGTGTTGAGGAGTGTGGGGATCCATAAAATCAGAGGGTTTTGGGAAAGCTTTGAAAGGCAGGCCTCAGAGACAGCAGAACTGTGATTAGAGCTAAGCAGTAGCCATAAAATAAGTCAGCAGAAAAATTATGTAAAAAGTAGAAAAGTAAGGACAAATGGAACAATGGTCTGTGTATTAACGCTTGCCTAGAATAACTCCCTAAACTGCAGAAAAGTATATCTAGCGAGATATTAGGAAGTTCTAAGCTTAATAATGGAGCTCTGTGCATTGTACCTTAAAGCTTATAAGCAGGTATTGTATTTGAAATAAGCAAGCATTGTTTTAACTGAAGGGACGTGTGCTTATAGTGGTTGGATGGAACTACTGTCAATATGCTTTTGTTTTGTGTGATTGGTCAAACAACTGACAAAGTAAGTTGTAACATTAAGTTATTGGTCTGCTGCCTGGGATGTGAGCTGCTGGCATCTTCCCGTTGTCATAACAATGTAATGAGACTGATGCTGGAAAATAAAATGGCTCAAGGCACGTTCCTAGCAGTCCCGTCCTGTTCGTGATTTGTACATAGCCCCCAGCTGGCGATAGAGGAGGAGGGATGGATTAGAGGGGAACAGGGCAGAAGGCAGAGACTGAATGGGGTTTGCTTGGTGGGGCCGGTAAGCAAGCCAAAAGAAAGGAGAAGGGTTTTCGGGGGGACAGGAAGCTGGAAGAGAGCGGACAGGATGTGTGGACAGGTGGACTTTTGTCTCCAAACTGTTCCATCTGGCACATGGAAATGTCTGGTGGTGGAAAAATAACCGGTGAGCTAGCTAAAACCAGCTCTGTTCTTGCTCCGTGAAAACACACGTTTTGAGAAGCTGCTGGGTGTGGAGAGGTGTCTGCTGCTGGCAGATCAGAAAGAACCTGAGAAGTGTCAGGGCAAAGATGAGATTCCAGGAGTTCTGCCCTTTCCGACCCTATTTTTGCTCCAGAAATTGTCCCTCATCTCCTACAGGCAGGTGTTCATCTGCTGGCTTCCTGTGTCATGCCAGATGGTACAAGATGGATTCAGTCCTTCCTTGGGAGCTCCAGGGAGCCTGGTCATCACAAGTCCTGGCATTCCAGGTGGGCTTTCCTTGGCTTCTGGCATGTCACCTACAGGGACCAGGGAAGCTGAGATGGGTTTGGGAGGGAGAAGACATATCTACCTGAAAAGTGTCTCTTGTTCCGTAGTGCTGCCTTATCTCTCTTTTCTCCTTCCTGGAGCTGACATACCTAGGGGTGCAGCAAACTCTACTTTGGCTCTGGGATTTTGAAACAAAACCTCACAGTTCTGGTTCAGAGCACCTCCCATCTATGTCCTTCCTCTTCACCATCCTTCTCACTTTAGTCCAGGTTTCCCACCCTCTGATTGCCAGCCAGCACTGTCGCCTTCCCCTGGGATCTGTGTTTTTCCATGCATGGTGCATTCAGGTAACATGGCTTAGGACTGTCTGTCATAACCTTGACTTTTCAGTTGCTGCTGCTATTAACCATGTGTGCTCAAGTGGATGGATTTGTGCCTCTAGGTAGATTTCTCTTTTTCCTGGGATTTTTGCTGTCTAAAGGGTGAGGCCCAGCTCCAGTGTTGCTTGTGTCTAGGCAGTACCTGGCTCTTTGCAGCCTGGAATTGCAGACTCATATTAGTTACAAATCCCATGAAAACTGTGGAAAAGCAAAGACATTTTTTCAACAGAGAATAGCTACTCAGGTACTGCCACAAGCAGAGTTCTGCCCAAGAATTAATTTGCTATCTCAGAGTGGATGCACCTCTTGCTTCATGGCCCATCTGGCAAAATGGAGTATTCATGCATACCTTCCTTTCCAAAATGTTGGGGTGCACAGCTACATAAAGACATGTGAACAGAAAACAACAGGCAAACAGAATTTCTGTCTCTAATACTCTCCTCTGGCTGTCTGGTAACTCTGGAAGCCAATGATCAGGCAAACCTGGTCCTTATCTCTTGTCACAGTCTAAGGCAGTGGGTAGGGGCAATGGTAACACAACCATACTTTATATTTCATATTTCAGGCAGAACTGAGGAGTTAGGAAGAACCCGTGCAGATTTCTTGTGTGTAGTACAGCAGTGGAAAAGGCAAACTCTCTGAGTTGCTGCCGGTGGCCTGCCTGAGAGCTGGGGATGCAGTAGGCTGCAAGGCCACAGAAGCATGAATAAGTTGATGGGATACTACAAGAATGTCACTTGCAGAAGCAATGTGACTTTGAACCACACTTACATAGCAACTTTTTCCTTACAGCAAGATGAATAATCTGGTAAAATTACTGCTGCCAGTTATCAATCTTCCGTGAAGACCTTAGATAAGGCAAATCTGAATCACAAAACCTGTGACTGTACCAAAATCTGGGCCACTGCAAGAAGCATACCCAGTGTTGCTGGAAAAAAACCCCAGGCTTCCCATATAAAAGTCAGCAAGCAATTTAATAGCCAGAAAGAAATAATCAAAGCAGGAAGAGTTTTTGGGTTTGGGGACAAGCTAAAAGAATTTTGCATGCCTCTTCCTTAAACTTGAGGAGTTCAGGAGAAAACTCCTCTTTCCAGCAATATGCCAAAGTAACTCTCATTTGAGAAGAAACAGAGAAGATCCTGATAATCCTTCAGCAGAGCAGTGTCAGGGGGATGGGAAAAGAGGAACATGCCTCCCTTTTGATTATCAGCAATTTCTGGTGATTACCACCAATTTCTGGTGATTTCTGAATGGAGCCTTCTATGTGGTGTCACTGGGGAGAACTGACAGAGGTCTGACTACAGAGAAGCTGGCTAAATAATCCTCACTCCCATTGCTAACAACACCCTGGGGCAACATACTCTGTTAAGCTGTGTGAGGACGTGCGTGCTGCTGCCTGTGATGTTTTGTGTATGAGATATAAATTTAGAAATCAGCATCATTTTCTCACTTACTTGTTACGTGAGTTTTTTTGCCCCCCAAATCCATTTTATAGCTTCAGAACAGCAAGTGTAGCATGGAATAAGCCAAATTAAGTCTGTAGGGAGTCTGCCTCTACAACTGATACAGCTGGAACAAACAGATAATCTTTAAGGCATCTGATTTATCTTTGGTTCTGAACTGCAGCCTGTTTTTTTTTTTTCCCCAGCTCTAATCAGCAGTAGCGTAAAAGATATTTTTCCTCCTTAAAAGACTTTTTCCTCTTAAAAGACTTTTCTTGCATACTCCTAGACTGCAGCGCTTATAGCCATGTTAATACTGCCACAAAGAGATCAGTCAGAGTTTAGGACCCAGAGCCCTGTTTAAGGCTTACGGGATGTGACAGCTGACTGAAAATCAATGAAGTGTGATTTACCAAGCGTCATAATGAGGGCAAGATAAGGCTAGAAAGGTGCTGCCTTGCTTTGCAGACTCAACTGTCTGCTTCGATTTTTAACTAGATGGTTTTAGTCCGCTGCAAAGATGAGACCGATTTGCTAATGAAGACAGAAGATCAGATTTAAAGGAAAAGCCGCGGTGGTGCCCATGCTTTGCCTAGTGCTCATTGCGCTGTGTCTGAGCCACTCGGGTAGGTGTGATTTCTTCTTCTTCCAAGCTGAGCTGCAGGTGTTCAAGTTTTTTTTTCTGTTGGCCGGTTAGCTGCTGCTTTCTCAGATATGGTGAATGCTGACTTCCCTTGGTCATCCTCTGAACACTGTGTGAGTAGCAGAAGAGGGTTGTATCAGTTGCTGCCTTTGTATTGCAACCACGGTCAGTTTGACATCTAGGTTTTAATAACTGGTGGTGGGGTAATTGCTGCCTAGAAATTAACAAAAAATCCTAAGCTCGAATTTTGGCTGCTAAAGGGAATTAAGGGAGAATTTCTGTCACCAAGAGAAAAACTGAAGTTTTTCAGGCAAACTGATAAAAGGCTAAGTGTCTCGTCTGTGCTTATTGGGGTGTTTTGCACATTTGTTTAGCAGACTTTCTGCCCCAGAACTCCTGTCCTGCACCCATGGGGAGCTGCTACTTAGACATATCACAGAGAGAGACAGGAACCGGGGGGAGTGGGGGAGATGGCAGACAGTGCTTGAGTACTCGAATACATGTTAGCCTGCCAGGGAGCTCCCCAGTTTTTGCCTCTCAGTGCATCATATGGTAGATTCAGGGATGTATCTGTCCTATGGCTGCTTCTCCTTTTTTTTTTTTTTCAAAGGCAGTGCTACTTTGTTCAATAATTTCTCCATGGCTTTATCTAGTTTAATAATAAAGTGGGGCTGGGTCAAAGGAACTGTTAGGCTATTTTCCCACATGATATTTCTTATTTCTCATCAATAACTTCTGCTTTTAAACTGTCTTTGTGCAAGTACTGAGGCTGTCTCACAGAGGCAGCAGTCTTCTTCCTTCTGATTTTCTTCTTTGTGAGACTCCTCTTTTTCACTTTTTTTGTGGCTTCCTCAGCAGTTGAGATTCAACATATCCAGCCCCAAGCCCAGCTTTACCACCTGTCTTCTATACCCACTTGCAGCATTAGGTACCGGAACTTTATGTGAGATGTGGGCTGTGAAATGGCACCATTTTCTTTTGAGGGAGGTCATACACACCCACGGACACAGAGGGTGTGTGGCTGCATATATGTGTGCAGGATGTCATACTCAAATAAATGTTAGAGCAATAATAAAATTGCTCAAATAAATCTCAGAGCAATGTATTCTGTCAGTAAGATGGAGCTGGTTTTGATCGTGCATGTTTTGGGGTTATGGATTTTTCTATTAAATTGCTTTTCTGTTAAATTTCTTGTTTTTAACAACCATACACCCCTATGAATCTCCTAAAGGGAAAGCGAAATGTCTAGGAGATGGAGTCTCTGCAAAGTCTCTTATAGTCAAGGGATTGGACCTGTGAGGTTGTGGGTAGTTAGTGGGGAGAAGTGTGTTCTTTGTCTTCCTTTGGCTGCAGATGCAATACCCGTCTGCTGTGTTTGGGCAACCAGTCTAGTTTCCTAGGACAGATTGCAGACACTGCTGTGGTGGAGCTAGGGTCTGGCATGAGAGTAAACCCTGCAACAAGCAGAAGGGGCATTTGTGGAAATAGCAGACCTCAAGGGCTTGTAAGTGACAAGACAGAGTGTGGCCCTATAGAGGACTGCTATAAACTGTGCTGACAGCTTGAGCCATTCCTGGCTCAGGGATGCAGCAGGTAGAAATGAATGTGAAAGGTCCCTCTGATCAGCCAGTCTCTACCTGCCCAGGGCTTGGTAACCCCACCACACCTGTATTGCAGATACAGAGGAAAAACACAGCTTGTGCTAGAGCATCTGACAGTAAAGTTGTTATCCTGTGAGTGCAAACACTAGGTTTCAGACTTAATAGCTCCTCAAAGAGGAACGGTATCTTGCTGTGGCTGGAAGTGGGGGATGACAGTGTTGCTTGGACCTTGTGCTATCCTGAGAGGACCCAGAGAGCATTAAAGAATGATTTTTGTCCCATGGAAAGCTCTGTTATGAGATCAGGTTTTTTCTTTGGGCAATTCTTCAGCTGTGTTTCTTGCTGTGAGGTCTAGCCCTGTCTGCAGCCTCTGACAGACCCTAACTGAGGTGGAGGAGGCTGCACAGCCTGTCATGCTCAGGAGATGGGTAGCAGCTGCTGGGGAAGGGGACATGGGCAGAGATAGTGGTCCATGGTCACACCCTTTCCTCCATGTAGAGGCAGAGCATGACTCTCTGCCTCCAGTTTTCAAAACCGGCTGATTTGAATGCCCTTTCTCTCCATGTGGCACAGGGACCCTGCTGGGGGCTGCCTTAACTCTGATCGTGCACACTCTGCGTGATGCACGCAGTGTGTGAGCATATTGACGGTGCCCTCCAGGGCTCTCCCACTGTCAGTTCCTGGCACCACCCCTCGGCCTGCAGACCTCTCCTGCACCTAGCGCTTGGCAGTCCAGACACAGATGTTCTGCTCACCCTGGGGCTGGCAAGGCACAAGCTGGGCCCTGGACAGTGTCCTGTGAGGTCCCTTTTGACTGCTGACACAGCAATATTGACTGTGATCCCTGTTGTGTGGGACCAGTCTTTTTTCCTCCGTGGTGGCTTTGAAGAGAGATAAAATCCTTCTCACCCTTGGTTGCTGTGTGTGTGCACAAGGGAAGAAATGGAGGTCATGTCAGAACCTCAACACCACAGGGAGTGGGGCTGATGTTTGGGAAAGGATGGAGGGTCTGAACTGCCCATCCCCCATCATGGTAGCAAGGGGAAGGGGGAGCATGGTGTCAGTGATTGTGGGAGTCACAAGTCATGCAGGTAAAGGCCAAGATGTCTCTGTGCTTGCCTGGCAGATCTAGCTCTGACTGCATATCCAGCTCCTGTTGCTGCCCAATGGGCTCTTTTTGCTTTGGCAAAAAGTCCATAGAAAATATAAACCTGGTACAAAGTCATCACTCTCTGGTCTGATGATTTTTTTTTTTAATGTGAATTTGGCTTGGGCTATTTTCCATTCACTTGCCCTGGTTCTGCTGAGAGTCTGCATCTGAATTCCTGCAGAATTCGCTGTTCAAGACAAGATCTGCCTAGAGGTGAATTTTCCTCACATCATTGCTCTGTCTCATTTTTTAGGTCATGGCATTCTCCATGTCTGCTTTCTGGCAATGCCTCCACTCTGTGTTGCTCTCTTTCAGATGTGAATGCCTTCAGTTCAGTTGCTGAAAATGAGGATGCGCTCCTCAAGCACTTATTTGAAGGCTATCAGAAATGGGTCCGCCCTGTGGAAAACTCCAATGACACCATCAAAGTCCTTTTTGGGTTGAAGATATCACAGCTTGTGGATGTGGTAAGTGTTGTGTTAGTAAAACACCACTTTTATAGGCAGTTGTGCCTCCACCTGGGAGGACTGGTAATGTAATTAGCTTTTACCTCCTGACACAAGAAATGCACAGTGATGGTTGGGCAGCGAAACACTGAGCATGAAATGCTGCTGGTGATACAACCTTCTTTCCTCCCTGCCTCCCCTCCACCCTCAGCATGGACTGTAGGACTCATTTGTTTTGAGGGAAACCTGAAGGTCCTTTTTTCCCTATTGTTCTCAGGGAATATGGCCTAATTTCCATAAGGCTTTGAACAACCCATGCCAGACAGTCCTTGACATCTATATTGCAATTTAATGAGAAGACAGCTACAGGGCTGAGGAAGAGTAAGAGCTGGTTGGACATTATTCATTCCAAGCAAGCTTGCATTGATGCCAAAGATAGTTCAAGTCTTAACCCAGCTGGTCACTAAGATAAAACTCTAGAGGCAACATAGATAATCCTCTGTTTCTGCTCTTGTGGAAATTTCCCCTTCTCTTTCCGCTGCAATGTATGGTGGAATTTTCACAATGCCCAGTGGTACCCACATAACAATGTGCTCCTTATATCCCCCAGCCCCTGGTAATGTCCCCTTGTGCTGTGGAAAGGACACTAATTTTTTGCTTTATTTACATATTTAGGATAATGTTTCAATTTGTATCTTCCCAAACTCACTACAGGCTGAGCAGTGTGGGGAGATGAGCCATCCTATGAGCCTACAACCATGTGTGACCTGATACCACTTGCTGGCTGAGCCCTGGCTGCATCCTGGGTCTTTGGCATATGATTCCTTTGAGCTCCTGTGAAATGCCGGACCTCAGTTTTCCAGCCTCAGAGGCTCCCACTGATAGCAGAGACAGCACCTAGAAAGTCAGTCAGTTTCCCTCAACAGTAACTGAAGAACCCAAGCCCATGGAAACAGGACCATAGGGATCTCCTCCTCTTGGCACAGGGTTGGACTCAGCAGGCTCAGGGTCTGTTTCTAATGGCTGGTTTGGTATTGCAATCTTCTCTCCCTTGTGTCGCTCTAGGATGAGAAGAATCAGCTGATGACAACCAACGTGTGGCTGAAACAGGTAAATTAGACCACATCAGACCTCCCTTTGCCCTATGGGATCTGAGCTGAGTAGCCATCTCAGTTTGTTGCCCACTCTGCCTTCTATCCCATTTCATGATGCTGAGTGGCCAGCACCAAGATACCTAACCTCAAGTTTTTACCTCACTCTTCTCACTTCAGCCTACGTATGGAGACAGAAAAGCAGGCAAGGCACCTTTTAAGACATAGGGTACCCTCTTCTCCTGACCTGCACCCCAGCTGTGTGCTCAAGCCAGTATTTATTTCAGGGAAGTGACACAGCTAGTACTGCAGTGGCTATCCCTGGGATGTTATATGTGCCCTGAGGGACTATCCTGTCTCATACTTAGAGGTCACACAAGTACTGTCTCTCTTGCCTGAGCCAAGAGTGGTGCCTCGGACATTTTTCTTCATTCCTCAGCATATGTAAAGACAAAAAGAGGCCAGTATGTTACACACACACACACACACACACACACACACACAAACACACACACACACACCACAGACCTTTTCCCATTAAAAGCTGTAGCAAATTAATCAGATCTCTCTATCATAATTGCTTCTGGAACTGACAGTGATTTATACAAATGAGGGAAAGGCACAAATTGAACTGTTAGGTCTCCTTTCTTCTTCACTCCTGAAGAACACTGTTTTTGGTTTAGGTTACATTGCACCAGTTTATTGACCTTGTGACAATTATTTTAAGTCTCTCAGCCTTGTGAGTATCTGTAAAGATGTCAGCTGATCCTGGGCAGAGGACATAAAAAACAAGCCGTGCTTGAAATCATGTCATGAGGAAACATTCTTGGGGGTTGCTGGGCTGGTGGATGAGAAATATGTCTGTTTTTGTCTGGGTACTGTACTGCTGCAGTGAGTGTGAGATTCTGGCTGGAGCAAGACCCCTAAAACCAATATGAACACTGCATGTAAAGGTGATCTCGCCCTTGAAGAGGGACTTCCCCTCACTGTGGGGAAGACAGAATTTTCCCCTTTTGCTGGAGAAATTTCTCTCTGATCCAAATACAACTGCTGGGAACCTGCCCTGAATTATCTGCAGTATTACAGTTTCCCCACCTTTAGCTGCAATTGTAGAGCCCTTTTTGTGCATAAGGCCACATCTTGGCTCCCTTATTTTGAGTACCCACTTGCAGCAGACAGCAGAATCCTTCTGTAAAGGACCCTCATCTGCCCTTGTCTGTCCTCTCCCCTTTCCAGCCCATTCTCTTTGCAGGCTGTAGCACCCACCTTCACCTGCAGGTCCAAGCCCTGTGCACTGTAGACACACTGATTTCTCTGGAAGCCTTTGGAATCCTCAGATTTGAGCCAGGGCAGCTCCTCAGGGAAACTCAGAACTGTGATTTCCCAGAACTGGGCTTTCTGGAGTTGTTACTATTTCTAATACCACTTCTCCATCTAATGAGCTGAGAACATTAAGAAGGTAATGCAAAGGGAGTGGAAAATGAGGCACAAGGTGTAGTTTTCATACAGTATAAGTGCCCTTAGGAGCTCCGGCTGAGCACTAAGTACCTGTGCCTGACCCAGGTGTCCTGCTGTGGAAGTTGTGTGTTCATGTAGGCCCAGCTCCCTCAGTTTTTCCTTGTAAGAGGGATGATCCAGTCCCCTCATCATCTTTGTGACCCTCTTGCTGGACTTCCTTTATCCATGTTTTCTTTGTTCTGAGGAGCCCAGAACTGGACACAGAACTCCAGATGTGTCTCACCGGATGTGCTGAGTAGAACTCCAGATGTGCTTCCAGATGTGCTGAGTAGAGGGACAGGATCACCTCCCTTGAACTCCTGGCAATGCTCATCGTAATGCATCCCAGGATTCCATTGGCCATCTTGGCTCCCAGGACACACTGCTGGCTCATGGACAGATTGTTGTCCACCAGGATCTCCATGTCCTTCTCCACAGAGCTGCTTTCCAGCAGGTCACCCCCAGCCTGAGCTGGTGGCTGGGGTTGTTCCTCCCTAGGTTCCAGTATGAAACCTTGTGGGACACCACCAGTGACAGGCTTCCAACCAGCCCCTGTGGCACTGTTTACAAGCTCTTTGAGATCTGCCATTCTGCCATGTGTCAATCCACCTCACTATTCACTCATCCAGTTCAAACATCCTGAGTTTGCCTACAAGGATGTTGAGAGAGAGACAGTATTGAAAGCCTTGCTGTAATCAAGGTAGACAATATCCAGTGCTCTCTCCTTGTCCATCCAGGGAGTTGTTTCATCATAGAAGGCAATGAGGTTGGTCTCAAGCATGTTTTACTTTTAGTGAATCCATGCTGATTGCTCCTGATTACCTTCATAATTTCTCAGCAAGAGTCTTACTTTTCTTGGATAAGCAAACCTTAAACACAAGCATTTTCTTTTCCTTTTTTTTTGTTAACCTCAAACATCCTGGTGCTCAAGATGGTGGGACTTGATACACAAGCAGGCTGACACACAAGGTTCAGAGGAGCCTTTAGTGGTTGCTGAGAAAGTGTCTGGATTCAGGCAAGCAATGAGGTCTACTAGCAAGGGCCAAGAATCTGAGTCTAGTGTTTTTTGTTCCACTAGCGGTGGGTTAAACTCTTCAATGACAGCACAGAAATGGAAACTTGGTAGAACTGGAGGAAGGGGAGAGCAATTGCAGTGTCTGGAGCAGCTTGGAAAAAATGGAGAAGAGAGGGAAAAAGCCTTATGCATCTGCTGCTATGGTTTGTGTCAGCATAGCCCACAGGGAGATTGCTGTTTTAAACTAATCATCTTCCAAGTCTGCACACAGCCTATTTTCTGCTCTAGTAAGAAGAAACAACCATTTGCCTTGGAGACATGAAAGAGCACTTTAGCTGGAAGATAAATCAATGCAGTGCAGGGGGAAAGCAAGGAGTATTGCAGATGGAGCAAATAATCCAGGCCAAGGGGCTGCTCCAGTTCAGCTCCAGAGGGATGATTCTATCTCCAAGTGCCTCACAGGGTATTTGCTGCTCTTGTGTTAGGGGGCTACAAGATGACTGTGTTCGTTGCTGCTCAGCCTTGACTGTCCCCTTGCATGATGTGTGTTTCCAGCCTAAGTCCCGTTGTACTATTGTAGGAAGTGTCCAGGACATAGGTGAGGCTGTGACCACGTAACAGCCTAGGCTTCTGGAGACATCTGTTTGACACCCATCCTCAGAGAAAAGATAATGCTGAAAGTGGTGTACTCTGTCCCTGATTCTGAAGCTATGAGCAGCAATGGCCCCTCCTCTCTTTCCACACCTGAACAATAACAAATGTCTCTAGTATAGCTGCAAAAAGCATGCTGAATCAAAGAAATAAGAAGGGAACCATATGGAGAATTAATAGACGATATTGCTTTTCTGGTTCATCCTTAAGTTGTGGAGGAAATTACCCAGTGAAGGCTGAGACCTCTGCATCCCTGGAGATCTCTTAGTGCTGCAGCTAATGGAAACTGGTTCATCTTCCACTTCTTGGTATTGACCACAGTCTACAGCTCTTGCAGGACATTGCTGCTATTTCTGTGGACAAATTAATATCCTCATTAATAATGAACAAGGATCAGAGAGCTGATTTTCCATTGCCTTTCTGTGGTAATCTCCAGGTTCTTGGAGCCACTTGTTATGACCTCCCTGTCTGAAAATCCAGAAAAGGAGAGAAAAATGATTCTAGAGTTCAACATGATGAAAATGGAGAGGATTCTCCCTGCTTTTGTAACCAAATACTTTACAATAACATCAGTAGTCTCCAGGTCTTTCTGATGAAAGACAAATTTCCTTTTTTTTTTTTTTTCTTTTTTTTTTTTTTTTCAAGGACAGTGTACAGATATTAGGTATTGTATTCCAATTACTTGGAAAAAGCTAAGTCTTCACTGAGAATTAAATTAGGCCACCGCTACTCATTTGTGTGCTAGTACCCACACCACCTAGTGTCTATGGGGTCTTCCATGGGGTCTGTGCCAGCCAAAACCAGCTTGGGTTGCTTCTCAGAGAGAAGGAAAGCTGCTGCACTAAAGGGAAGTGGCTCCTTCATTCTAGACTACTCTCAGATGGGCTGTGCAGGATGGTGAGTGAAGTGAGAGTCAAGTACTTTCCAGAAGTACTGGCTTTGAGGTTGCTAGCCTCAAAGGGATGGGTTCCTGGGTCTCACCTGTGTCTGGAGGAGCAGTGCTTGTGGGGATAATTACCTCCCAGCCACGCCTGTCGGGCACCCTCTCTGCAGCTGGTTCTGCCTGCTGTGCTGTGCATGCAGCTGTTGAGGCACATGTGGGGGTGAGGAAAGAGGCTGCTGCTTATGAATGGGAACAGAATTCTGCTGTTTTGTTATAGGAATGGATCGACCACAAGCTGTCCTGGAATCCAGATGAATACGGTGGGATCACTGCTATCCGGGTCCCCTCTGAGTCTCTGTGGCTTCCCGACATAGTTTTGTTTGAAAAGTGAGTAGCGTGGCTCTTTGCTCTGGGCTTGGGCCAGAGCTTGGGCAAGGCACGTCAGCTACTGTGAGGCTTGTATGTGCTGTCAGAAGGCTGCTTCTTTAAGCAGTGTGAATGTTGTGCACCTTGTGCTCCAGGTGAGCGATAGAAAGCAGAGCTCAAATGGGGTACGACTGGGGCAAACATAATCCTGAACTTGGTACTGTTTCTTCCTGTCCAACTCCCAGTGCTGATGGACGTTTTGAGGGATCCCTGATGACCAAAGCTATAGTGAAGTACAATGGAGTGGTGAGCTGGACACCACCGGCCAGTTATAAGAGCTCCTGCACAATGGATGTGACCTTCTTCCCCTTCGACAGGCAGAACTGCTCCATGAAGTTTGGGTCGTGGACATATGATGGCAATATGGTGGACTTGATTTTAGTGGATGAAAATGTAGACAGGAAAGACTTCTTTGATAATGGGGAGTGGGAGATCTTAAACGCCAAAGGTATGAAAGGCAACAGGAAGGATGGGCTGTACTCTTACCCATTCGTTACTTACTCCTTTGTATTGAGGCGCCTCCCATTGTTTTACACTCTTTTCTTAATAATCCCTTGCCTGGGATTGTCTTTTCTAACTGTCCTGGTGTTTTACCTGCCTTCAGATGAAGGTGAAAAGCTTTCCTTGTCAACTTCAGTTCTAGTCTCCCTCACTGTTTTCCTTTTAGTGATTGAGGAAATAATCCCTTCTTCTTCCAAAGTCATCCCTCTGATCGGTGAGTATCTGCTCTTCATCATGATTTTTGTGACCCTCTCTATCATCGTGACTGTGTTTGTTATCAATGTCCACCACCGATCCTCAGCAACTTACCATCCCATGGCACCCTGGGTTAAAAGGCTCTTTCTCCAGAAGTTGCCTCGTCTGCTCTGCATGAAGGCCCATGTAGATCGCTACTCGTTCTCAGACACTGAAGAAAAGGGAACCACCTCGAAATCAAAGTTTCTGGGGAAGCAGAGATACAAGCAAGTGAAAGATGGAGAAAAAATTATTATTGCCTTTCTGGAAAAGGCAGCTGACTCCATTCGGTACATTTCCAGGCATGTTAAAAAGGAGCATTTCATCAGACAGGTAGGTGAAGGGAGGGCAAGGAGGGAATCACACTTTCCTTGACAGCAGTGGCTTCCAAGCTCTTTCCTTTTCTGCATGCTTTTCCTTTTGCCTCTTCCTCCTGCTCTCCTGTGAGACATATTCTTCCTCAGACCTTGATAAATAATATGTTTTTTGAGACAACACATAGCTTCAAGGAGAAGCGTATTGTTCTGTGAGAGTCCCTGCTCTTTACAGAAGCAAGAGACTCTAGTAGCTTCTCCTGGAGGAATTCCTGGTTTGGGTTTATTTGAATAACCTTGTCCTGTGTAAGTTTGGAATACACACAAATCTGGAAGCCTCTAAACTCATATGCTCAAAAATGTAACTTTTACACTTACAGGCAAGCTCTATGGCATTTGCCAGGTGTCAGTCCTGGCCTCCCAGCACATACTGTGCACTGCATAGTTGCTCTATTTTGAGTGAAGGTATTCTAGATTTTCAGTAACACGTGTTTAGATTAGTTCCCTACTGCTATCCTTCCCCTCTCAATGAACCTCCTGGCTTTTAAAATAGCAAGTTACATGTTTGCAAACAATGAATCTCATGCAAGGGTTGTACAGTAGAGCAATGCAGCTGGCAGCATTTGGAAAGACTTCTGTTAGCATCCTGCTAGCAAGAGCTAGGGCTTTGTTTAAACTGTGCAGAGAGGACTACAGTAGAAAGAAGAGCAGTAAATCAAACTGCAGTAAATCAAATGTAGTATGTGAGCACATACTGTCCATGACTAATACCTGTTTGAAGCTGAAATAATTTTTAAAAAAAGGTCCCTTGAATCACCATAATAAATTGCACTTTTCTGTATGCATAGTTGTGCCAGCACTCACCATTCAAAATTCCCCTCCTGCGTGTACCCAATCTGAGTCAACAAATCACTTCAGCAAACACAAATAAATGTAACTGCTTGTACTGGAATCAATGCTTGTGTCAAAGTGCTGTGTTAGAGCCTCATCCTGGCATTTACAGGGAGATGCAGGTCTGTAAAAAGAAGTCCAGTTCACTGGAAAGCCATCCTCAAAGCTAAGTCTGTAAATTTTCATATATGCACTTAACTAAAAGCTTTTGTGCAGGCTGAGGAAGTCTCATCACCATGTGCATAGAACTATGGAATTGCTTTGCGGGTTTGAGTGATTTGCAGCTATGAGTGCTGAAAAGGGGATCTCTGTTAGTTTTAGGCTACCACATACTACAAACATCTAATTTTAAAACCAGATTTGGGGAGCTGAAATGTATGTAGCAGTATCAACACAGTACCAAGCTTGTTACTATTTATGTTTATGTTCCCTCTATCCTTCGCAGGTTGTACAAGACTGGAAGTTTGTAGCTCAAGTCCTGGATCGGATCTTCCTGTGGTTATTTCTGGTGGTGTCAGTGACAGGTTCAGTTCTCATCTTCACCCCTGCATTACGGATGTGGTTGAACAACACTTTGTAGAAAACACTCCCTCAATAACATACAAGTACACTGCCGAAGGACAGTGGTGCCTTGTAGCTTGGTCTCTGCTGTACAACAGGGGAAGCAGCAGCAAGGATGAGGGAAAGTGATGATGACAGTGGGCATTTATTATTGTTTTCAATCTTAATAATAACTCTACCAGTTACAGATTTTGCTGAAATCAGAGAAGAGCTTGGTGCACAGCCAAGGCCTAAAGTGAACTGGGGTTGCACAACTGAGTTATCATTATTTTATTGTTAGCTTGGTTATATTACTATAAAAGCCAAGATTATTAGTTAAAATTGGAAATAGAAGGTGTTGCAGAATCATTATATTTAAAAGGCAGATCTGCCAGTTAAAGTGCTACATTGTAAAAGAAGTTACAGTAGGAACACAAATCTCTACTCGGTTTATCTGTGTTTCCAATTAAAAAGCATTGTAAGTATCTACAGACTGCTTTATGCATGTGTCAGAACTGGCAATTGCATAGCATGTGTCTCAGAAAAAATATAAATACTTCTTAGATGGGGTGCTCAAAACCTTGACTGTTTAGCCTCACCTTGCTGTAGGATCAGCTCCACAGCAGCGGAGCCTAGCACTGCCCACCCACTACCAGCCTTTATGGCATGCACACTTCATCTCTCACCTCAGCCATCAGGAAGCTACAAGGTATTGCCCACTTTGCAGTATTATTTGCAACTTTGTTTGCTGCTCTGTAGCATACCAGAAGGCTGACAAAATGAGGATTTTTCTCCATGCTCCACATTTAACATTCCTTCATCTGCTTGTTCACAAGTGGAAGATCACCTAAGTGAAGGTGGCTGTGCTATTCCATAAGGTGACAGTGATACTTCTGAAATGTTCAGCTGGAGTGAAGCTGCAGACGTCTCTTTTGGCAGATGAAAGTTTTGGTTGTTGCAGGAGTAGGGTTTCTCTTGAGAGCTATGTGGTGGGCTGGTCACCAGGAAGATACATTTTTAGATGTTGGCTTGTCCATGTTTCCTAGGCGATTCAGAATTTCATTCCTTTGATTAATTTATTATGGGATCCTTTTGCATGATTAGAAACAGCTCTTAAAAGTGTTAAATAAGTGAGATGTGACAGAAAACACCCAGGTGAAACTCTTCAACACAGGAATGAAGCTGTCACTACTTTTGCTGGGGCAGTGTTTTCCAACATGGGGTGCTTTAGAAAATCCCATTCAGACCTTGCAAATATTTTCAGGGTTAGCAAAGGATTTGGAGATCCAATTTTTGACAATCTAAATATGTGTTAAAGTTTTAGCTAGCCTTGATCCTGTCTCTCTACAGATGGAGGTTAGAAACTGTTAAAAATACGTAGAAGTGTTGTGCTTGGATTGTGCATGCACACCAGACCTCCATGAGTTAATGTAATCCTGTCATGTTGTGTTAATGCAGAAACTTCTGTTCAATTGTAGAAATTATTATTAATATTATTATTAATAATATTATTAATAAAGATGTATTTAGTAAATGATTCCTGGGGTGTCCATACACTGGGGTTTGCTGTTGGTTTGTTGTCAACAAATCTAGACTGTAGCCCATTTTAAAAGTTTTGTCCCAAATGTATTCAAACAGAGGGGTTTTCAGGTTCTTGGAAAGTCCTTATTACTTTTTAGCTTTCTCAGTGAGTTTGAGCAAGAAGCATTCAGACATGGTTATTATATTGCTGGAATAAACTCATTTAGTTTGGCATATAGAGAGAGATCTCTTAGCATAAGATACTGCTTGACCATAAAACTTGACCATTAAACCATAAAACTCATACACATTGACCATTCTATCTGTTGCTCCTTTCCTCTTGCATAAAGTGCATTTGTGCCCCTAGACAGTACTGTGAAATAGCTGTAGAGCCAGGAAGCTCTTCTTTCCAGCGTTTCCAGTCTTTTCAAGTCCACTATTGATAGGTATTCCCTATGAGCACTGCGTCCAGGAGGCTGCCCGTTAGCCATGACAGATGACAGCCTCCTCTCCTCAGGTGTGCATCTGACAGATGGTCCTGTCTCCACCATGCAACACTTTGGTTGCCCACCCGCAGGCAATACATGGCTCTGTCTCACACGTCTGTGTCTGATGCCAAGCTGCTTTTTCTGGCTTATGCTGGTGAACATAGCAGAGCTCATGTGTTGGAGATGTATGAAAATTGCACAGGTATGGCTTGTGGCCTTGAGTCTTCCTAGTATTGCATCTGGTACTGCTACATCTGTAGTTTCACTACTCATTCCCTTGTGCTCCCTGATCCTGAGCTTCTCTAAATCTCTTTGCTGCTGGCCCACAAAAGCATTCACCATGTTCCCCACATAGGTCTGCCACTAAAAACACAACTAGTGAGCACATTTGGGCTGACAGTCCTGCAGTGAGGCCTTCCTTCTGCTCTATCTACTTGGCCTGTGGATGACAATATTGCAAATCACAAGTCTTAACAAAAAACCAGTAACCTTCTGCCTTAGTATTGTCTCAGCCTGTGCTGCCTCAGTTTCTGGGAACTGGTTTGCTGGGACATTGGCACTGCTTTTGGCACTCACATATATGACCCACTCACCAAAAGATAAATATGAAAAACTCTTCTGGGCCTTTTAGTGGAGGTAAACTGGAAGAATGGTCTCCCTTGGGAAGAGAATGTAAAGAGATGTTGAGCTGTTTAATTGCTTCTGTGCTTTTAAAGTTAATTCATAGATGCCATCACTCCCAAGGAGAGGAGAATTCTTGCTGCCAGTGGTACACTCATCACTGAGGCATATTAATAAGGGATGTTGCTGATGTGACTTTTGAGCTGATGGGGTGAGAATAGACCTTTTCTGTGGCTGTGCACAATGTGTGACCCAAGTCAACATCTGGGATGGCACCAGCTCTAGTTGTAACTTTTCTTGTTATTTAATTTTTCAGAAGGTCCCCAACCTTCAACAAGAGTTGGGCAAGCAAAACTCATTTTTGTGTGGGCTCTTCCATGTCTTCTTGCAGGGACACACCTACTGCAGCCTTCTTCAAGGTGACATGCTGAGATGCCTCTTGTATTCCCCATCTCCCCTCTCAAGTACTGTCACAAAGCTGGCAACAGTACATTGGGCTCCCAGTAGTGAATGTGTCAAACACGGCTGAGAATTGCAAAATATTGCTCCAAAAGTTACTGAGTTGGAGAAAGGAAGGGTAAATAGTGCACTAAGAAGAGACAGAAGATGACTTTGTAAATCAGGGATTTTGCTGAAGTCAGATTATTCACTGTGGGGTTGTAGCTGTCATGCTTAAGAGACCAATGCAATGCACCTTCAGCCACAATATTTTCATGCTTTGGATGGTCATAGAGTATACCAGGGAATGCTGGCAGTCAGATGTTTTTTTTCTGTAGAAATGAAGTTTTTAGGTTCAGAATTCAGCTCTCCTCTTCAAATTTTCTTTATTTTCCCTCACCTTCTTTCTGATTAAAGACCCAGTAGTAGCATCTATAAACACATGTACAACAGGAAAATCTAAAAAAACCCCCCAATTCTTCAAGAAGGTGTATCTCAGGAATGACATTTAATTGACAGACTGACAAAATAAACCATGCTTTTTCATACATCTGTCTGTCAGTTGCTACATCATTGAACAACATTCAGAGGATTACAGAAAATAATAGTTTTCTTCTACTTGTTGTTCTACAGTAATGACTGCGTGAATTAAGACAGTTATATTCTTGTCATTCTGCCTTTAATATATACACACTAATTCATTCCTATTATCTTTATTATGAAACATCACAAAAGAGCAAAAGGCCAGTCAGTGACTTCAGAAACAGGGAGTCTTACTTTCCAAGGATTAGTGATGTTCAGAGCAGAGACTGATGCATGGCAGACACTGAAAGCACTGCACTGATGCTGTACAGTTAAATTTAGAGGCTCTTATAAGAGAGAAGGGCTTTGTATTCTTGGAGCCATTTGGTTTAATTGTAGTGGTGCCTTTTAAAGAAAAACTGTTCACCACAAAACTTACAGGAATCTAAACAAATGAGGGACTTAAGGGTAAACCACCCACATTTTATAGAAACCACATCAAGAACACATCTACTAAGTGTTTCAGGAGGAAGCACACTAGGATTGAGACCCAGTTACAGAGCAGCAACCTCAGCCCCACAGGACATGGCCCTAAATTTCAGATTTGCACACACAGCACAGACTCATGAGCAGTCAGGAAACAGAACACCGTTGCACAGCTGTTTGAAACAGGGCGCTCAGCTTTGCAGAGGATTCATGGTATCCATCCTTCTCCTGCTGGGATATGCATAATTTAGATTGACCATGGGTTTTAAAAACACAAAACCTCAGATCAATACAGTGCTGTCAAACCAATTCTGTCTATGACAAGTAGCTAATCAGGGACAAACTCTTCTCTGTTGGGTTTATGTCTGAGCCTGAGCAAGCAAGAGTTTTCAGAGCAGAACCTGTGGACTAGGACCACTGTTCACCTGATGACATATGTGGCTTGGAAATCCTACTGAAGCTTATCAAGGTCTTGGTACTCACTATCAGGAAGTAAAGGGAACTTTGGTCACATGGAAAAGTAAGTGGCAAATCAAACTAATTTTAGAAGCACAAAGTTTTCAAATGTGTATGACACACAGTAACCACATTCTAACATTAAGTCCATTTGTCATCAAATATGATTAAATGCTTAAGATCTGTCTGATTTCAAACATAATGTAAACACATACTTTATTGTTCTGGGAACCTCTGTGGCTGGGTGCTGATGAGGTGGTGAGCAGAGGCATTATGTTAGAGGAGAGAAATAGAAGGTAAATTTCTGAACTGAAAATGAAACAAGAGCAAAAGTGGATAAAAAGCATTGGATTGTTATGTTTCGGCTATTAGTGGCTGGATAAAGAGCCCTACAGTCCCAAACACACAAAGGATTATAAATACCCAGAGAAATACTCTGTCTATCACCATAGCTATGTATTTCCAATCATCTTCCACCTGCAAGAGAATAAAAAAAGAGAAGGATAAACTACATGTAATGTTATATACAATCGTGAGTTGACATTATGCAGTAGAAATGCCCTTTGTGCCTTTGAATGTAAGGAAGAGAACACATGCAAGTCAGGAATGTTTCTTGTCATGCTTATAGTAGCTGCAGTTTTCACTTCTCTTCAGAGGGGGCTGATTTTCTAATGGTATTTTACCTCTTTTGAGAACATGCAACACTGTTCTAATCTGCTGAATTGTTCTAAATATTCGAGTCTGAGGGCAGCCCATCCATGGCTGTGATGCTGATATTAACAAATAGGACCTGACCATGTGGTGGGTACAGAGTGGGATGGTTTAACAGCAGGCACAGCCACCATAGCTGCATATCACTAAACCCTGTTGAAAGATTTATCCTGACAGCCCACACAAGACGCACTTTGCTATTCTGGTCTGATTTGAAACACTGTTTTGCCAATCAAGCCCTACTGATTTCAGCAAACTGGACACATGGATACATGGACTATGGCAAGCAAGGGTTCCAGCTGAGCAAACTGCAGTGTCATGTGCTAAGCAGGACAGAGTGGATTTTGCATGGCTGAGAGAGAGACCTTAGAATCACATTCAATGGAGTTGCTGTCCTTTAATCTGTACTTTCAAACTTACACGGCACAAGAAACTGCATCAGAGGAACATTCACACATACAAACTAGTTAAGAGCTCTCTGCTGAGGGATCTTTCACTTGTTTTCCTAATTTTATAATATTTTCCTCCAAGAAAATACTGGATTTAGGATTTTGATCATGTTGAGGGTGAGGAATACAGCAGCAGGTATTGGCGAGTATAAGTAAAATTTAAGTAGGGTAAGTTTGAAGTTATAGACTCTGATAATGGCAATTCAGCTCAGGTGAGAAAGAGATAAATAAGGTAAGACTTTTCAGGTTTGTATTTAGTTTAATCCTATCCAACCTCCCAAGGCTACTGAGAGGATAGCTATGATAGTCATTAGTGTTGGGTTAAGTCATAGAGATATTATGAAAAAGAGGGTGGCCATGATAGTAACATGACCATAGATAGAAACAGGCTGGTAGTCAGGGAAGAACCTTGGAGGACTTCTGAAAATCAGACATGGAAGCTGTCCTTTGCATGAAAGAACACTCAGGAAGAACTCCCACAGCTATAAATGTTTCTGAAATTTTTAAAAGGCTTTTATTTATATAAGACTAATACATAACACCACCCATATTGCTTTGTATATCTGGCTGAAGCAGAAGCAGTCTCCAGAATCACTTTTTCCCAGGGCTTGCCTGAGAACAAATCCTGATTTTTCTCTGAAAAGGGAATTTTTTGTAAATTAAAAATTATGCTTCCCATCTCTTGTATGGTCTGAAAGGTAAGATACAAAGCTGCTCATGAACACACTGGACTAAGAATAAAATTTTACGTGGCAGGAGAGATTTGCAAAATGGAAATCAGTGAAACTAGTAAAGGAGGATTTCTTCCGAGATGTATAATCAAGACAGTAAGTTACTTGGATGACTTCATGGAAAACTTCTTTTTGGGAGACCATCAGAGAAAGCAGCTGAATCAGTACATGAATATGTTTTATGCAGCTGGTGTGATAATGAAAGCAGGGCTGAAATGTGTAAGTTAAGCAAAGCACTAAGGCCATTGGTGCTAAGCAGGGCTCAATCCCCATCCTCCTCTGCCATGAAAGATTCCTGTCTTTTGCTTCAGGCTGTCATGTGCTGCATTCTCACTATGAATTCAGTTGCTGGCTTAACTCTACTCCTTTATTAAAAAATTTATAGGTTTTGCTTTCAGATGAAACTTCTTCTGCAGGGCATAGAGAAGGGGGAAATAAAGCTGATCTTTAGGTTTCATTGAAGTTGTATGATTTTCAGCAAAATATTCTGATAGAAATAATGCATATAATCATTTTCCTTGTAAAGGTGTTGGGATTTTCAATATAAATACAGCAGTATTTAGCTTTGAAATGGATTTTACCATCATAGAGCATCTAAAAAACTTCAAAACCAAAAGAAAAAATTCCATAACAGATCAAAGATATATGTTTCATTAGGTTCTAAACACTTTCATAAATATCTTGAAGTGCCAGAGAATTTCTGCTCCTTATGCGTTCTTGGTGTCAGAAAATCCTTTTGCAGCTTTAGTTTGTGTTTACACAGGATGATATGGCCCCAGAATCCTTTAAATTCCAATGTGCACCATTTTCTATGATAGTAATCCCAAATAAGAAAAAAACCTATGACCTCAAACAAACAACTCATTTAGATGGTCTTCTTCCCCAGGAACTTGTCTTACTGCTTCTGTACCTTTAGGATTTCCTCGCAATCGCGGCCGCCCAGAACCACCTTTCCCCGTGTTGGGGCAGAGACACATAACAGCGGACCCCGACACCTTTTTAGACCATGTCCAGCCCTTTGACCTTCAGGACTCACTCCCTTTGGAGCTCTGGCAATCAGCTTCCTAAACAGGCCAAAGTCTAGCTGCTGAAGGTCCAGTTCTGCTGTCTCCCCTCATAACTTAACCCCAAATTGAAAACTCTTATCATTCTGTGGTCACTGTGCCCATGGCCTCCAACTGTCACATCCCCCTTCACTAGTCCTAGTGAAGTGTCACTAGTGTCACTAGTGCCACTAGTGTCAATAGTCCTTCTCTGTTCACAAATGATGAGTCCAGTGGGGCACCTTCCCTATGTTGGCTTGCTTCCTGTGTCAGGAAATTATCTGCCACACAATTCAGGAACATCCTAGACTGATTCTTCTCTGCTGCATTACACTTCCAGCAGCTTCCTGGCAAGCTCAAGTCCCTCATGAAAAAAAGGGCTGGTGATCATGATACTTCTTCCAGCCTCCTGTAGAATACATCATCTGCCTGTACATCCTGCCTAGGTGGTCTGTAACAGACTCCTACCAGGACATGAGCCCTGCTGACCTAGCCCTGGATCTTTACACACAGGCACTCCACCCTGTCATCACCACTGATTTCAATACAATCAAAACAAGGCCTAAAGGGATGGTTACCTCCCTTACCTCTTTGGTTTCATTTTGAGATCTCATGTTCTCTGCGATGAACTGGACGTTGCTAATGACATCCTTCACCTCTGGAGAGTACTCCATGTGCTCTGCCATCCATCTCAGTGACTGATGGCTCAGCCGTCTTTTGGTGGTAGGGAGTTCAGTTGCCTGATCACAGTGACTGCACCGCTGCTCCTTGTGCAATTTGGTATCTTTGTGTTTGCTGTGCTTTGACTTGCTCAACTTACTGTCTGATACTTTCTTGTTTTTTCTGGAGGTGTTTTTTTTCTGCTGTTCTAGTGGCCTCTGCATCAACAGGACTCTAGGGAGCAGGCTAAGAAAGACAGTTTTTACCCATTTGGGCATTGTGTGTGTCATTGGAGTCCTGTAATGTATATTGAGGACAAACACTGTGATGACAATTGACAGAGTCACAAATATCATTGTGAAGAGTAAATATTCACCAACTAGGGGAATTACTAAAGAGGTGGATGGGATTGTTTCTGTGATCACCAGTAAAAATACAGTCAAAGAAAGAAGCACTGAGATGCAAAGATTAACTTTCTCACCACAATCAGATGGCAGGTAAAAAACCAGCACAGTCAGGAATGAGATGAAAAGACAGGGAATGATCAGATTTATGGTGTAGAACATTGGCAACCTTCGAATATAAAAAGAATATGTTATGTCTGTGTAGATCTCTTCACAGCAGTTATATTTGATATCATGTTTGTAGCCAGAAGCATCAACTATTTCCCACTCACTATTTTCCCAAAAGTCATTCATATCTACTTTGGATCCAATGATCAGAAGATCAATTTTGGCTTTGTCATAGGTCCATGAGCCAAATTTGAGTGAACAGTTCTGGTGATCAAATGGGAAAAAAGTAATATCCATAGGACAGGAGCTTTTAAATATAGCTGGTGGGGTCCAGGTGATCATTCCATCATAGCGAAGGAGGGCTTTGGTCTTGCCTTCAACTTGAAAATCTCCCACAGCACTGGAAAAACAAATGAGACAAAACCAAAAAAATTACCATGAAAGTAAAATGTAGTGAGTGTTTTTATAGGTGCTGCAAGGGGATATATTTGAGAGAAAGATTCAAATGAATCAATGGATAAAATAAGTCATCATACTTATTATACAAGACAATATCTGGTTTCCAAATTTTATCTGCTGGGACCCGAACAAATTCAATGCCATCATATTGTCTGGGATCCCATCGCAGTTTGTAGTCATTCCAAATCTGAAAGAAGAATGGACAAGGATTATAAAACTTTAAATTATCAACAAATATCTGTTTCTCAGATCTTCCTGTAAAACAGACTATAATAAAGTGTAGCATGTGGAGAAGGGGACAATGGTCCATAAGACAGGAAGGTCATGACCTGGAGAAACACTGGGCATGTGTGAATACTGCTCCTATTGATTGCTACTGTCTTCTCCGTGATGGGATGGGGCGCCGTCCCATCACAGAGAAGTTGTCATGAACTGCTGGCACGCTGAGATCTCTCCTCTGTCGTGTGACATCAGTAGAGAGCCTTGTCTGTGAAAGGTTACCTCCCCACTGCCAAGAGAAAATAGGGACCTTGCTGCAGCACCCCACAGGTGGGAGGAGGACAGCGCCAGAGGAGACCAGCACCTCCATGTTTGGCCCACCTGCACAGGAACAGGCAGCTGCTGCCAGAAGACAGTATTGGTTCCACAGCAGCACTGACATACCAGGTCAGGGCAGCAAGGGATGCACAGCAGCTCTCTTGCATTGCTGTCTATTGCCCTATCATGGGGCCATGCTCCATGGTCTCTCACCTATCCTAAGTATGGTATCTTTTACAGAAAACTTTACATGGAGCACAATCAGTGCCTGAAAAAAATGGTGCAAGTTAGTTATATTTTCTCAGCAGTTTAGGTCCCCTAAGGATCCTTACCTATGTAAAAATACTCAAAACTATCAGGAACAATGGAGGTGTGTTCCTTTTTCTAATAAATATTTTGGTGGGGATGACCTAGGACTGCAGAGTGGCATATTTAATCACTCTTTAAGGAGTACATCCAGCTCAATTTTCCAGATGAAAACCAATCATCATGAAGTTGGAGAAGAATATATTCCACAGGAAAGAAAGAAAGAAGATGTAACTTCTAGGTAAAAAGAATGAAGAGATTACTTTTTCAATTGTGGACCTTCTCCTTATTCATTTTTAAAAATTCTTGTTACAAAACAAAAACTTATTCTATAGATTTGGCTTGCAAGTAACAAACATTTAATCATTTCAATGCAAAATACATGAGAAATATAAGATAGCCACTTACGTGTCTTAGCCACAAATTTGTTTCCATAATCTGATTGACTTCATCCTATAATGAAACACGGGCATAAATGGTTTTAGTATCCTGAGGTGGCCAAAAACTTAGCCCATAAAACTGGAAAATAGAATTTCACATTTACTGATAGCAGATTTTTTCTAGCATCTTTCAAGAGGTTTACATATTGTACATTGTTGTGTGCAACCCTACTGAAAAATTTAATAAAACTTTACTGAAAAATCATGCTCCATAAATATCAGATGTACAGAAAGCTGCACTGTTTTGCCAGGCATTTGACTGTCTGGAGAGCACACAACCTAGAATTGCTCTGACCTGTACCAAAAGAAAAAGGTTCTTCTTGTGGCTGTGTATTTTGTTGGATTCAGTATTTTAAAAACTCTGATTACACAGTACAGAATTGGTCAAGATTCAAGGAAAAAGACATCTGTATCACAGTATTTTGAAATTTTATGCAAACTATAGAGAAGATGCACTTGACCAGCACTAAATTATGTAACTGTTATACAGAGACCTTTTTTTTACAGTCACTTATTGCAATTGCCAATCAGTCATGAATCAGAAATATGATGCTTTGCTTCTTCCACATTGCCTCTCTCCTGCCCAGCATGTTTGCCCCACATCCATTTGCATTCCAAAACATGTCACATTCATCCCCACCTCCATGCTTTAAAACACCACTCTTCCACTTGCCACACTTTTCCCTTACGTCATTTTGAAATAAATAGATTGAGAAAAAAGAATGCAAAAAAAGGTGAGGATTTTTCCCCTCAGGACTACTGGGAAATGGCAGCAGCCCCAAAGGAGAACTGGTCATGTGCTACACATAATGTGGACACACTAGGTGTCTCTGGAGTGGGCTAGCCCTGTGAACAGTGGGCTTGAACATTTGGTGCTCTGCCCTGGGCTCCACCTGAAGCAGAGGGGTTTGATGCTACAGAGTAAGGAAATGAATCTGTGTCATTCAAACCACTTCTTCAAGCAACGGGAAGAACTCATCAGACTGAAAGAACAGCAAAGGTTTCAGCACGTGCACGTGGACACACATGAAAGCTAGGAAAGTTGTGGGTGTGTGCAGCCATCACAGTTACATCTCCTGCCTCAGCGATTTGCATGTGTTTACAACCATCCCCAACGCTCAGCAGTATTGTGTAGTGAGTCTTACCACATTTGTAAGCTGGGTAATGGCCAGTTCAAAATACACTGTGACAGGATCAGACACATTTTCCACCGGCCTAATAAACTGGTTGTACTGGGAGAAGAGTTTGTGAAATAACCGTTCCTCTGATTCGCAGGCTGTGGTATCTGTATTGGTAAAGGTAAAGAACAGCTAAGCCAGAGAGAAGAAAAAGGGGGGAAAAGGTGCTGGATAACATACTAGTCTGTGCTATATTTCTGGACCTTGTGCTTGTGACCATGTTTAAAGCCACCAGAGCACAGAGAGGAGAGGTTGCCAGTACAGTGTCAGTTTGTAGCATCCTCCTGCAGAATGCTGGCTACTCCTTGTTTCCTCAAATAGTAAGGTAATGGCTTCAGTGGTTTTGTCTCCTAAGCTGGATTTAGCCTATGACCCTCCATTTGGCCCACCCTGGTATCACGCCAAAGTAAGGTGGTGTGAAATACAAGTAGAAATGTGGTTAGTAGTGGTTTAATCTTTGTGAGTCTTCCTGGTAAAACAGGGTGTTTATGAAAAGCATAGCTACTTAGAAATTAAAAGCTTGAGGCTGCAACTATTGTATCAAAATCTCTATCAGGTGATTATGTGACTACAATGATGCCTCCTAATCTTAAACATTATGACTGCATTTATCTTGGAAATTGATATTTCGTCTCTTTAGATAGCACTATTTTTCTTTGCAGAAAGTTCATTTATTAAGTTATATGAACAAGAAAAAAGTGGAAATATTAATATTTCTTATAGTATAGCATGCATCTATGTAATATAGAACTGTTCTTTGGGAACAAGCAGATCACAGCTGTAACCCCTCATTAATGAAGAACAGACCAGATGGCTTAGAAGAAACAAGGTATGTGACATGCACTAAGATGACTCACTGCAGAGTTAAGATGAATGCTCCTAACCTGTTACACATAGTCCAAACCTGAAACAGTTATTTTCACAGTGTTAAAGGCTATACACTTTGATTTCAAATGGAAAATATTAAATTTTATTGGCGCTAGTAACAACAGCTCAGAAGAACAATTTTCTTTAATAACTTTGCTATTACAATACATTACTGTAATTCAGCACCTAAAATAAAAAACACTTTATAAGCTCAAGATTTAGAATTTCTGTCTCATGCTGTGCACAACTGTGTTATCAAAGCTATATGATGATCCCAAAGATATTATTGATACAACTGAGAAAAAATTTGTTTTCAGACTCATTGTCATAAGTTTTTTGCATTAGTCCCAGATTGCACTAGAACACATCAGACAAGTAACCATGATAAGCCTTTATGATTGCAAATATTAAACATAGAAGGGGTTTGTGCCAGGCAGCATGGTCTCTGGCACATAAATTTGCAATTTACAAAATTTGCAAAATATCCTTCAGTGAACACAAGGGCTGTGGATGTGCAGATGTCCTGCAGGGAGACAACTGGTCTCAGTACGCTGCACTTTCATGATTAGACATCCTTCCACTGTTCTTGAAAAAGAGATTTCACCTCTAAGGTGATACGAAGCATCCTGAAATTGCAGGGGATTATTGTGACTGCAAGATGAAATGCTGGCTACTGGTCACTTATATGTATGGAAAGAAAATTCTAGTAAAAATTAAAAAAACTTGATGTTTTATTTCGTTCTTTCCACATCATTCAGAGAAGACACATGAATATGTCATGAAGTTTGGATTCTTCTAGATCATGTATTGTTTCATTCAAAAAAGAACTAAAATTTTTCTTTTCAGATTTCATCATCGTCACCCATAGCACTGTGATTAGAAGTACATTACTGTGGGAACATGAAGTCTCATGACTAAAGTAAATGTGTCTAAAATCATGTTTCATTTGAAATTTTCCCACTAGCTTCTTAATAGACACATGCTTTAAAATAAAGTAAGAAAATCAAACAACTATTTAGGTTTTATCCCATGGTGCTGCTTTAAAAGGGTTTCTTATGCCTTGCTAAGACAAGCAGTATATTTAATGCACACCTGCATACACCTCACATCTGCAGAAGTGAGACTTTCAAAATAAATGGTCCTAAAAGCAAAAAATCCTGCTAAACTCTGTGAGAGTTGTGAACAGAAATGACTGCAACATATCTAAAACACAGATCACAAACAATAGCGAACAACAATAGATAAAGTTCTCACTTTTGAAAGTGTGAGCACTGACCATGCACATCCATATTGTGCATTATTTAAGCACTTACAAATTCAAGCACCAAATGAAACTACTAGGAGCCCTAATCCATTTCCATTGTTTTCTAGAAACAATTTTTCCATTAGTTATGAAACAAAAATTGAGGAGTTTTATATTGGAAAATTAGTATAGTTTTAGCTCTTTTCAAATACTGTTGAAATGTTACAGATTTCAGGTTAGAAATGGCTGGTGGAATCTTTACATTGAATTAATTCAAGAAAAGAAAAGCAGAGACAGTAACTAGAAAACATTCTAGAAACTGGTATCAAAGAGAGCCTACCTTTAATCAAGGATGTGAACGCGAATGCCCACACACAGAAAGCAGGGCAACACCAACACAGCCGCGTCTCAGGATGCATTGCTAGCAACAGAACAGAGCTTCCTTTTGAGAACAGAGGTTTGGGGGAAGGAGCGAGAGCCAAGAAGACATATAACCCTCCTGATGGTAGGTAGGCAGTAGAAGGATGGATTTCTGTTTTGCATCTGCAGCAAACTCTGCAGCCTGCTGAGCAGAGCAAAGCCTTGCAGAGTTGCTTTCAGTACCACTAGGCAAGGAGAGCTTATGCCGTGCAGAGCGAAGGGAGTCAGGCAGCATCCGATCAGGTGACTTCACATTCCCATTCACACGCACCTCTGCCCCGGGGAATGTGTAAGAGTGCAGGAGAGAGGAAAGGCAAGACACAGGACAGCCATCATGGAGCAGGGGGAGCATTCACTCAGCCCCTCACCCAAGGGTTAAGAATTCTCATCGTGCTGAAGCAGCTGCTTTAGCTATTGCCCGATGATCACCTGAGTGAGTCTGTCACAATATGCAGAGGTGAAACAGCTTCAGTTTCTTAGCTGAGGACTGATTCTTCAGGTGATAGAAATGGATGTTACATGGTTTTAACATGTCTACCAGAAGCCATATGAACCTTGAAATAAGCACAGCATCAAGTGATAGAATTGCTTGACAGTATTCTCAGCAAATAAATCCAAGGCAAGTAGACTTATTATTGCCATCTGACAGGAGCAACTAAGCATACTAAGTTCTTTCCTGACAGTCCAGTCAGCTTGCAACATCAATTCTTCTAACTTTTCTTTTCCCTCGTGCACGCAGTCTCCTGTGCCAGTAATCATAATGTGAAAATGGAGGAGCAGAATTAAGAAAAAACCCCCACCAGCTGCTGTTACAGGCCAAGTTCTCTGCAACATAGTGTTATTCTTAATCACAGAAGTTAAAAAAACCTGATCTCATGATCCTTTAGAGGTTGATGCATGTTCCCTCCTCAGGTGTTAAGTACACATGTCCTTGCAACAGGAATGCCTGAAAAGAATCTGTACGAAAAGGATTTGAGAAACTGAGGGTCCTGTTTAGCTGCAGTGAGGTGGAAGGCACCACAGGTTACTTGGTGCCATCCAGCCTCCCAGAAAGCAGCTCGGACAGGGAATCTCCTTTATGTGTGCTCAACCCAGCATGAACAGATCTGAGTGACTGGATAATTTATTTGATCAAAACAGAAATGCTGCTGCAGTTTCAGCCACTTACACTGTTGTATGAGTGTAGAGAGAAAAAAAAAGACAGAAAATGAAAAAAGACTGGCCTTCATACTACAAAATACAGAGGCCAAGCTGCAGTGCAGAATAAGAAAGTAGTTTGTCATTTATACAAATTGTTGAAGTATGGATAGAAAGGAAGAGGACTGTCTGGAATAAAAAGACTTAGGAATTAGTTGATTGCATGTAGAAGATCCCTGAAGTGGACTCATGTGGATCCCTGAAGTGGCTGCCCATGACAAGGTTTGAGGGATGAAAAGTAAATCTTTAAAGATTACAGGCACCAGCCTTACTCCAGAGCTCATTAGGGAGAGGGAGCCTCCTGCAGAGAGATGAGAAAGCAAAAAAACCAAACCTATGAGTGTTTGGAAGTCTGGGAGTAATTTTCCCTCTCAAGAGCAACAATGTAAGGGTAGACCACAATACATGGCTATGAGGCATCTCTAAGCTGAAGTTAGATATAAATTCTCCTTGCAAATAATTTAAAGATGAAAAAGTGGGTTTCAGCATGGTGATTTGTCTTTTAAGTTTCCATTTTCCAAACATTTTCCTAGGAAAAATGTAAAAACCACAAAAAATTTCTGCTTTATGCCAAATTTTCCCAAGTTGCAATGTTTATTAGAATGATGTTAACAGTCCTGGTCCATAAACTGGCAGTTTCCTCACCTTACCAAATGAAGATCACAGTTTCTTCTTGAATTGACATGCCTGTGGCGCACTGTGGCTAACAGAATTACACAGCCATGTGGCATCACAGGATGCCTGTGTCTGGCTGTGGTCATAGCATATGCACTCCTGTTAAAGTCCAGTGCTTCTAAAAGGATGACATATGGTAAGATAGATACAATTTGAAAACAAATTCACCCCAACTTAAAATGTTTTGACATTTTCAAACTTTTTGCTCTTTCCAAAAATATAACAGGCCAGGAAAACAGGTGGGAGAAGTTAACAGATCAGCACATGCATGTGTGCAGACTGAAAGGTCTTCAGAGGTGAGGGTAATGAGTGCTTCCCCTCCAGAGAGAAGGAGAGCAGTGCAAGGCCAGCTGGCAAAGACCATCCTTGCTGCCACACTTGAGGGAAAGAATTGCTTTGTTATGGGGAGCAAGGGACTGGGGAAGCAGGCTGAATTTGGAGGCAATGCCAGTTATCCAGGGAGCAGATGCCAGGAGGGATTGTGCTGCTGAGACCCTGCTGGAGTGGGTGCAGCCTTTAGGAAAAACTGAAGAGGAAAGCAAAGTTCAAACCAAGCCATGACAAGCAGCCGATGAGGCATCCAGATGGAGAATGCAGAGAGACCAGCTGACGTACTGCCTCAGCACAAGGATGCCAGCTGGAAGCAGAGCAAAAAGTTGTGAATCATTACTGCTTGGGAAGGTACCTAATTTAATCTAACATGACCTGGCCAAAAGAAGCATCAAAATGACAGGCTCAAACAGAAAGCATATATTGACAGGCTTTCATTTTTCTTTTGCCCTCTAGGTGTAGAAGAAGAGGCTGATTTAGTCCTTTCACATGTACTTTTACCCCCAAGTATATATTCACTCAGAAAAAAATCTCTGGTTTCTTTCCGTCAGGTAAGGTGGCTCAGGAAAAAGAGGGTAAGCAGCATGCAGGGATGTACAAAATCTGCACACCAAAAAGGTATCTAGGACATAGATGCACTTCTTGATGTTGTAAAAGCTGCATGGTATTGATAGTGAAAAAACACAACAATGTGGGGACCCATTTGGAGGGTTGCCTATACTCCCTGGTGCTATTTGCAATCCTAATGACAGATCCATTTGGAGTCAGGCTCAGGTTTGAATGGCTGATTTCCTCCTCTAGAGCCAAGCAGTCCTTTGTTGGAGAGATGTATCTGTTTGTGAGGATTTAACAATGCAATGGATTAACCTGCAATGGGACAGTTACCAACAGCTCTGTCACAAACACCTTTTGCATCATGAGATACTCATGTTCTGATAATCTGCTGAGAAGCCGATTATCAGAACATGAGTATCCAGTGGAGAAGTTCACAGTCTGTCAACTCTTTGCTAACTACCACCGGCCAAGTGAGTTTGCACTAGGGGCACTTTTCAACCTTTGCTGCTCTGGAAGCACTGTGGGGATCTGAGCCACTTCTCACTGGCTTCTTGCTCAGGTCTACGTATTCATTTGCTTGTGATAACTGCCCTGAAACAGCTGAGTGGGATCTCAGCAGCATTTAATTTTATGTGTACTCTGCTACTTACTGCTTTTGCAAGCAGACAGCTATTAGGGACTCAACCAACTCATCTAGAGCTTGGTCCTCTTTGCATATTCACACGGTGCTTCCTCGGGCTAGGGACACCTGCTAGTAAAAAGGGATGCCAGCAGAAGAAAACTGTAATGGATAGTGAAAGAATCAGTCAAGTCCTGCCATCTGACCGACAGTTCTGTAATCAGCCTTGGATATCTTGTGCATTAGCTAAATTAAGGTAAACAGGAAACTTGCTAAAGCTCACAGAAGGGAGATTTCTGAGAAAGGAAGGTGCTTAAATTGAGCAGGCAATTGAAGGACAATCTCTAAAGGCTGGAACATGAAGCTTCTTAGGTTCTGAGTGATGAAGGAATTTTTTAGTGTTATGAATAAAAAGATACCTATTTTTGTTTAAGGTTACAGAGCTAAAAACCGGTGGGACCAGTTGCTGTTAAATTAGCTTAATTGTAAAGAGTTCTTTAATTGCCCGTTAATGGTTGGTGATTTAGCCATTGTCCTCCCGGGTGCTTGCCCCGGAGCTACACCTGGACACGCAGCCCAGGAGAATAGGAGTGGCCTGAGACCACGTATGCAGATGAGAAATGCACCGCTCCAAAATTTTCCCGTTTTCTAGGAAAACCCCTAAAAACAACGAACCAATATAGAATTAGGGGACCCTAGGTGATGTCTAAGGATGGGCGTGAAGTCCAGTGCCTGCTTGGATCCTTTTTGCTTCACACCCTGACCTCAAAGGATGTTCACTAAGGAGGGCACCCGGAGCGTTGGACTGAAAAGTAGGAATCTGCGAATCTCCCGTGAGGACGCAGTCCCCAGCTCTGCCTGCAGACCAGCGGACAGAGCTGCATCACCCTCCTCCTCCGTGCCACTCTTGGGGACAGCGGCGGCGTGGGCGCGACCCGTCGATTTCTCCCCACCTGAGCGGAATCTCTTTAATAAAGGCATTAAAAAGGAGAAAGATCTCCTGCCCATTTATTTAATTTAGCTTGAAAAGTTTACATGGCTTTTTCCATGTCTGTGTTGCATGGGCAATTCATCAGCATGTGAACACTGATATTTCACCTTAAAATGCTCTGTTCTGTTTCATGGCATTTGGATACCATCACTTTCCAGAGCTTTCAAGACAGTTGACTGTAGAAATAAAGCAGACTTTTCAACCATTCAAGGCTTTGCAGACATTAGGCAGGGAGGCAGAGGCCACCTGTGACAAACCTCTGCAGGGAGTATTTGATCTTAGCAAGCACTGGGCTCAAAATAGAACTCCCCATGAAATATTTTTCACGCAAGTAGTTGGGCAAAAAAGGTCACAAAGATTTACACCGGCTGGAGGCAAAGCCAGAATTCTATTATTTTGTGTTATCCTTCACTAACAAGTGTGCATCTATTACTAAGGCAGAGAAAATTGTTGCTCTCTATGTTCTCCCATCTGATATCACCCAGATGCTTTCTCAGCTGTTTCTCTTGGTTACTCCTGCTCTGTTTCTGAAATGCATTCTCCCAGCCCTATCCCTTCTCCCCCACTTCAATAGATAATTGATTGACTGATGGTCTCTTGGTCTGTGTTCTGCCTCTCACCTCCCTCACACAGTATAAGTTCCTACAGCTTCACAGAAGCAATACTGACAGCAGTTTTACCTGCCTTATATGTGACAACTCTAGTCTCACAGAGCTAAAAGATTACTATTAACCTGTGTAAGCCTTGAGTGCTGTTGGGATCCACTGTTTTGTTTCACCTTCTGGTATTACTACAATAAATCAGACTGATAAAGCATTTATCAGAAGAATATTAGGAATCCAACTTTCACTGCCTTGTTGGAAGTCATTAAACTCTCACAGAAGCCCTTCCAGGACACTAATCTCTGCTAAAGTGTTAGTACAGTCCAGCTTGCCGAGTGTCACACCCTGAGCGATATGTTCACACTCCCTGCAGCAAAGCCTGGATCTCACCCATGTGTAATTCCTGGCCTTTGGCCTCTCTCATGCTCTGGAACCTCATATTCCAACAATGTTTGCTCTCTGATCCACCAGACACTGACCAGTGGCTTCCAGTGTGCAGGAGATGTGAAGCATGAGTGGAGATGGAGCTTCAACAACTACTGTATACAGAATAATGTGCTCATGCTGCAGGCATGATCTTTTATGCTATACTTTTTTTTTTTTTTTTGGTTAGTCAAATTTTAAGTGATGTGTGGGAAGAGGTCTTGAAGCTTGTGTTGATTAGGGTATTTCCACAAACTGAGCACAGGATTTCTTCAGTTCAGTAGCTTGTTTTGTGACAAAGTCCTTTCTTAATTTTTCTTTTGTATTGAAGAGAATACAAAAGATTGATTGAACCACAGCGCTTCTATGATTGAACCACAGCACCTCTATGAGTCTGCCCCTGCTGCCCCCACTATGAACTGGGCAGTCAGTAAGTCAGGCAGTCAATATACCCTGAGTAGCCAAGCACATGAATGGGGATGCCTATTCCCATGCTCCTGTCTGCTAAGGAGATGCAATAACCAGAGTACAGCACAAAGATCCAAGTTGAAGTGTCACTGAGGGCAACATCCCCAAAGCACCTTCCACTCTACTAACAACATCACTTCTTTTTTACCTTCATTGACCTTCAGCTTGGACCAACTCTTCTTGTAACTTGATGGAGATTATATACAGGCTGATAAAATCTAATCCATTTCAAGGAACTAAACTTCAAACCAATCACCTCTGTTCAGCTTTTTAAAAATTCTCTACCAAAGCAACAGTTCATGGGAGTATGTTTTGAACATGTAATATATATGTTTCTACACCTCCCTAATGTAAATACCTTTCTTTGCCACAAGCATACTTTGACACTTATAGGGAGGGTGCATTGGATATTTCTGCACCCTCTTTTGAGGTCCTCACCATGGATGCCATTTCTCCTCAATCTCAAAATGGAAATCACAAAATGTTTTGAAACAACTCTAAAGAGCCATAACAGAGAGAGGCCAGCAGAAATCTCTAGCTTTATGCACACAGTTGTGATAGAGAAATAACATGAAGACCACACAAGTTTGAATAGGATCTTGTGGAAGCAATCAAATTCTATACTGACTTATGCATTACCTCCAGGGATGCCAGTATAGCCAACATGTTATTTCTAAGAAATTTAGCATTTCTTAAGTAGGGAAAAAACCAAATCAAGCAGAAGTGTAAATGGGAATGCTCAAAGGGATGCTATGATGTAACATCCTGAAAATGTTGTATTCGGTGACGGTAGGGGGTGGGTCTCCTTATGTTTTTTCCCTGTAGTGAGGATAATGGATATAGCAGCAATATTGTTAGAGAAAATACAATAGCAGTGAGTGTGATGAGTGGAAAGGGTAGGGGTCTTTAACAAAAGGGCAGATTGAGCTAGTGAATGATGGGAATATGACTGCAGTAAAGAGTCCCAGACTGAACCTCTGAAATTATCTAGCCTAAAAGGGATTAAGATACAAATGCCCAGTTTTAGCCCTTACAAATTCATGGACTAATAGACCATTAGAAAGAGCAATAACTCAAGCACCATGTGAACAGAGTACATCTAACAGTGCTCTTGTTGATCCAGCAATTCATGGTTGTGGTCGTACGCTGGCTGAATAACTACTCTGAGGCTGTGTTATAGTGCACTGAGATTTGTGGGTGTATTCCAAAGAAATAATAAAATTAATGGAGAACTTGGTGGTTGGGGAAAGAAAAAAAAGGGGTGGGGGTGGGGGATGGAAAGAGTCTTTAAACTAATCAGTGTATAAAAAAATCCCCAAACAATTAAAAAAAACCCAAGTTGTCATTAGGGAAATGGGCTAGTCAGTGAGCTGGAGGAGTGATGGAACATTATTTTTTGTGTATGCATCTTTTCCCTCCAAACTTTCAGTATCTCAACAGCGTAACCATTCCTCTTCCTCACTTTTAGATCCCTAAGGGGTACAAAGGAGCACGTGTAGCAGCTAGGTAGGAGCTATGTATATATCTGGTGATTAGTGAACTAACATATACATGCTGACTAACCATGTGACTTCTTCTAAATGAGATATATAGTCTGTCTGTTGTTTCTTCAGATGGGAAAAATCTCATATGAGTTGTTCCCTTAATGCAGTTTTGGATTCACAAAAAAAATTGCAAAATCTTACTTTTCTTTAAAATTCATTAAAAATTTACTTTTGGAAGGGTCAGTGAGTAGACAGAAAAATGTGTGATGAAAAAATACTGTTTGAACAGGGAGTGGGGTGAAATAAAGTTTTTTTTTTTGCTTCAACCATTAGCAACATATATAGAAAACAAAACCATAAAACCATAAGATGGGAAATAAATTAAGTACCTGTCCTATTTTTCATCCAAAATCTGGAGTAGAAAGAACACCAGCTTGAGGATGAAGGACAAATCTTCCCATATAAGGTTTATCTCCTGGAATATTTGGGCCCCAACATATCCAAGTGCAGCAGAAATAACAGATGTTTTACTGCATGGTGATGAACACTGCATCCATTTATATAATTATATGTCAGATTCTACCTGTGAAAAAACCTCAGAAACATACCATGTCTATACCAGGCAACTTGACATTCCTCTATCACTAACCTTCTGTCAGAGGACAGAAGTTAGGAAAAGCTAAGTAAGGGGAAAGATTTTGCCAGGTTGGATAAAAGTAAACCCCTTTACCTTGATGATGCTGGAGGAAAACCTTAGCAAAAAGTTGAGCTCAGAGCAGGCACCCCATCCAAATTAAAAAAAAAAAAATTAAAAAAAAAAAAAAAAGAAAAAAAAAGAAAAAAAAAGAAAAAAAGAGTGTAATTTGAGAGAACTTGTAAATATATGTAAATAATCCATATCTGTAGGAACTCTGCCATTCACTTCTCAGATCTCCCCTGTAATGAAACTAATCAATGTCCTTTTGAAAATATCTATGGTACCTTGGCCTGAAATATGAAACACTTTCCCAGGTCACAAAAAAGTTGAAGGATACAGCTTCTACACATATCAAAAAGAGGTTGGCAAGCTTTGTTTGAAAGTTCTCAAGACTTCAGTCCTTACTCCTTATTTTGGAACATTGAAATGATCTATTAATGTTTCTCTTAAAAATGCTTCCTGTCCAACTCTCCAACATTTCCCAGGATACAACAACATTTTATGGACACTTCAAGGATGTTTGCACACGGCAAAAAGGGCTCAATATGTTCAAGACATACTCAACATTTTGTGGGGGAACTAGCCTTATTAAATGCAAACAAATGGAAAAAAAAATCTGAACTGGGGCTGGAAGTTTAAGCAATACTGGTAATTTCAGAGTCTGTGAGATGCTTTTATCTGTAGTGTCCTGTAGATTTTGAAGAAACAGTCTTGTTTGTCGTTATCTGTGCTTGGTTTTGTGAGCAATGTTGATCCCTTGTGATTGGTGAGAATGTTATTCTTACTAATTTAGCTTATTCCATTTTTGCTCCTAAAGACTATATCACCACTCTGGAACAACAAAAGTAGTAGTCAAAAAGTTTCTGTCTGAGAGAATCCAGTATTTCCCTCTCTGCCTGTTTTCCCAACCCATCACTAAAAGTATCTGGACTTCCTTAATGCTGGTGGGAAATGAGGATGCAGTCATGTAATCCATGGGCAGCCAAATTTCAGTGTCAAAAATGTTGAAGTGTCAAAAAGATTTACTTTGCAAGAGCTCTGCACAAACACACTGACAGGCAGACAATCTTCAGAGGTGTCAATTTCTAAACTGGCACAGGAGGCAAGGCAAGGAGAAAAAGGAGGAACTCAGTGGTCACATGAACAACTGCAACAGCCAAAGCACTGAGCAATCAAGACAGTCAACAAAAATTGAACATGAAAATGTGGGCTTCAATGCACTAACCATTAAGAGATACTTTCCGGAAAATGAGACATACTCACAACCATCATTTCATCTGCAAATAAGCCTCTTTTTTTCTTTTTCATCAGACTTCACTGGAAATTTGTCAGGAGGAGCCCTTCTGGCAAAAATTATAGATACAAATTCTTGAAAAATTTTACAGGAAAATCAACAACAGAAACAGGCAAGAACTTAGTCAGATCTTAATAGTCCTGTAAAGATTCCATGCAGAACTGAGAAACTCTGTAACTGTTTTGGTGAAAACCAGTCAAAACACAAAGATTTAGAGTAGCACTGACGTCCTTAACATGCAATAAAGCACATTAAGTGTGCTTGGATTTCCCACCAGGTGAGACTTTAATTAGTATTCTTCACAGAGGACATTTTTCCCCTCCAGAAGGAGCTGGTGCAAGTGTCTGAAGAATTCTGATTTTTTGAAAGAGAAACTTAGTGCTAAAACTCAGTCTGCACTGTGCCATAGAACTTGCACTCAGGTTGTGCTGACATGCCTTAGTAGTGCTGTTCTAAATAGCCCAAAAGTATTAACCTGAGACATTTAGGTTTATCAGAAAATCACACAGATTCTCACAAGAAATTTTAATTTCCTTTAAGGCAAATTGCAAAAAATGAACTAAAGAAGTATTTGGCCAAACCTAAACTTCCCTAACAGAGCTCCTGGTGAGGGGAAGCATGATATGACTGCAGTGACATACAACACTCTCAGAAGAGCAAGCAGCCAAGTGACATCTCCCATGAAATCTCATAATGACATATCTCCTCTCCAAAATATTTCAACTGCCAGTTGATTTATATGAGGGACAGAGAGAGGACTCTTTTATCCTTAGAAAATGCTGCCATCCTTCTATAAGCAGAACTCAGACTAGAATCCATTTTCTTATGGAAAATATTTTTAATCCTTTTCAAAATCAATTTCTGAAGTCCTTAATTCTTTACTTAATTGATGGCTCTCAAATGAAGTGTGCTGAGAAAAAGACGGCTGTGGGACTGACACAATTTAAATCAGCAGCAGCATGAAGAACGAAGACACTGCAGTGTAAGTGACCAAAGCTACAGAGGTCCTGAGAGTTTTTAAGCTTTTTGGCACTGGATTAAGTTTGCGTCTGGAAGGAGAGCACTTCAAGTCTGCCAAAGGAGACTAGCAGCCCATTCCAGTTAAATGGATAATGAATTAATGAATCTTCTGGTAATTCAGAAAGAAAAAAGTAACACCTATTCTTTGTTATATGAAGAGCAATCCTGCTAAGAAAACAGTCATTTTGTAACTGAGGGCACAAATGGAAGCATTTAGGTGAACAAGAACAGTGTGGCAAGATCCTGTTTCTGGTAGGTCAGTAGACTTGTCCATCTCTCCTTATGGATAACTTTGTATTAGTCAAGGAGGTAGGAGGCCATCAGCAAAGTTGATTGACTCTTCTTTATATAGCCAAGCTTTATTTTTGTTAAATTACTGTCTGACAGCTACAGAGTCCTGTACACTTCATTTAATGCATGGCTTTGTGAACCTCATGTGTTCTGACATTTCTAGGACAGGCTGAGCCATCAATACTTCTTGTGCCTCTGGGCAAAAAGTCTAAGAGAAAGCCTGATGTCATTATGGTCAGAAACCATCTTTTCTTTTGTGCTCTGTTTGAAAAAGCTTTGGAAAGGAATATCAGCAACCTCATAATGGGCATTGTGACTGAGAGAGGGAGGAAGTGGAAAAATTAATTTAAAACATCATCTGCTTTAGTTACAAAAAATTTTGCCAATGCCTATTATCCCAGAGGGCAGTGTCTAAAGGGGAAAGGCTTCAAGTTTTATACACAGCCTTAGGATTTGACCAGGAGTGTTTGGTGATCTGTTGCCAGTGCCACAGTCTTTGTGATGAAATTTTAGGTTTAGGCAGAGCTGAGATATTCCTGTCTTTGCTTTAGGCAGAAGTAGATAATCTGATTAATGGGGATTCATTCCATCTAGCTCTAGCTATACAGAAATACGGCATCCCTTTCAGGGCTTTCTCTGCTATCAGTAGAAGATTTGCTGCTGCAGAGACTTTAGAGAGAGACATCTCAGAGCCCTGTTTTGCAGGGACTAGCTAACACTGCCTTCTGGGTGGTTTAGGTTGGTCTAGCTAGATCACATCCTTTTACCTCCTATTGTTTCAACTGGCACAATAAGATAACAAAGTTTTGCATCTCAGATCTTCTCTAGGCTCTGAGACTGGCACAGAATACATTCACTGTATGCTTATACTACTGATCATCCTCTAAAATTTGAGTAACAAGGAAGACATTCAGATGGATAATCATCAGGGTAGACTTACATGAATAATGAGAATAATTTGCTGGTTTTTGTGGACAAAATTGACTGACAGAAGTGGGGGGAAAAAATGACAATTCCTTTGCATGCTTCCAAAGGCTGTGCAGGAAGTCCTGTGCCAACTTTATATGACAGACACTTTAAGGCACTGTAAAAGTAATATTGTACATCTATGGTATTTGAGGTCGGGACTCAGCTATACTAGTATCTAATCAAGTAAAAATTGGTGCAAAATATATGAAAACAATCACTAATAGAGTTGGGCAGCTGAGTGCTGATAAAGTATTGTGCTCTGTTTTTTGTCAGAGCATCCAGTAACACATTATTAAAAGCTTCTTAAATCATCCTGCATTACCTGCTTAAGGAGGCATGTAAATATGAAGACATAATCAAAGTCAGAGCATGTTGAGATGGAATGTGCATAAAAGCACAAATTTCAACTCTCATTCATTTATACTACAGAAGATGCAGCAGTTTTGAATCAAAGGTGAAGAAGGTAAATATAAATTGACAGAACACCCCCTGGATTCAGGGTGCAAATTCAGTTAAAATGTTCCAGGACCACAAATGCAAACAATAGGGGGAAGACATGATGAAGAGGAAAAACTGACACACAGGGAATCACAGTGCCATGTCAAACAGCAGCACCAAGACAAGCAAGAATGTGTCAGTGATTGTCTGACATATTTTATCTTGTCAATGAGCTACAGCTTGACAAGGAAGATCAAAAAGTGAAATTCCCTGAGCAGACCCATGAGAAGTGAGCAGCAATGACAGCTAACATCTGCTGGAACTAAAGTGTTGCTGGCTCAGCCAACAGGATCCCCTTGTTTAGAGATGGCTAGAAGCCTTGTAATTCAGAAAAGGTCAAAGTTTGCAAGAAGGCAAAAAATTAAATTAACCACATTTTTTGCAAAGAGCACCTCATTTTTCTTGATCACTCTCTGGCCAGCAGAAATTTTTTAGGTAAAATAATTTGCGTTTAAATTCTAATTTGTAGGGTTTTTTTGAAGATAGATCTTTTGAAAAGAAAATGGTTAGTTTTAGGAAAGGTAAATTATTAAAATTCAAAGCCAGTCTCATAAACACGTCTAGATTTTACTCCCTTGCTACCCTGCACCCACAGAATACTTTGTAACTTCTTACATAAGTAGCTATCAAAGATATTTCTCAGTTCCATTTTGTTTCTCTTATACTATAGTTTGTTTCATCCTTCCACCTTCAACGAAAAAAGTCCAACAACCGTGAAGAAATTTTTATCAGTATGGTTGAAGTTTGCAAAATACAAGCCAAAGAAGAGGATCTGGTTTGGAAAATACAAGGTTTAGTCAGATGGAAATCTGGGAGCAGCAAAATATGCCCCATGAAGAAAAAGGAAGCCACTGTGTAGAAAAAGGATCATTTCAGATGTCTTCATTCTAAGGAGACCCATTTACAGACAGTAACCACTGACTGACAAGAAACTGAGAGTTGACTCTCTTGGTAAGAGGAGTATCTATCCGTGTGTTTGTGTCTGTGCATGCATATACATTTTTACTAAATCATGTCGATAGACAGGGAAGGATGAGTGCAAGGACTACTTGAAATGGATGCACTGTGTTAACCTCATCCCTCCAATAGTGCTGCTCTGCCCAGATTAGGCTGCACCTCAGAATGTAATGGTACAGATGCACATTGCCGTAAAATCTCAAATGATTGTGCAATGCTCATATCTGCTGAGCTGCTAAATGTGCTTTGGGATCTAGAGGAAAGCAGTTATGCTTCAGTTCAATGAGTTTACTAGTCCATTTTCAGAAGGAGGTAAAGCTGGGAATTCTAACTTGTGCAGAAGTATTCATATGTTCTGTGTGGGAAGCAGTTGCAAACCTCTGAAGCTGAATGACCTTGTGCTCTCTTTTAATACCTTGTGTGATCTTTAAAACCAGCCCATTTTCACATGCATTTTAAGTGTTCTTTTCCCTGAAAAAGAATACTCAGTTAAACTTGAGCACACCCACTCCTCCACACTGCAAATGAGAAAACCTTACATCAGAAGATTTCCCATTCATTTCTACCCACAATTGTAACCTACACCTTCTCCTTGAAAGGAAACCTGTGGGCAAGCACAGCAACTATCTTTCAAGCCATGCAAAAAGTCCATCTTACTTTAGCTTGGGTACCACTGTGCCCCCATAATTTCAGGATTACCTGTTTTCTCACTGTGCATCAGGCTGATCATGGCCATAAGGTTGAGGTGCAAACCCTGGCATTTTCACCTGACAGTGCTGTGTGGTTTAGCAGATACCTGCCATTACAAAAAGCCGGTAGAGAGCACTGTATAAAATGGTGAAGCGGCTGGCAGGAGGCTGTTGCCCTGAGACTGGTCATTACTCCTGTAGAAGAATGGGCTTCATGGAGAAGCTGCATGAAATGTTATCCATGAATATTCTGCACTATCATTTGGAATCGCAATGAAATGGGAATGTTATCACAAACTATCAACATTTATTAATCGTAACATCGTGTACAACTGTGACCACAGGTAAATCTACCAAGATACAAGGTCTTTTATGAGTCTAAGACAGGTAGTGCAGGGGACGATATATGCCAAGGACTTATATGCAAGTACCTAAAGAAGATGCACAGCCATATCACAGACAGTTTGAGATTGCCCAACTCTGGAGGGCTTAGGGCATAGATTTGTTCTGGTCCTGCAAGGCAATGCACCTGCAGAGTTGCCCAACAGCTGAAGTTGTTGACATCTCTTTCTTCCTCCCTTCTTATCAAATGATGCCCAAACACTGGGAAAGCACAGAAAGGCTTCTACCAGCCTTTCACAGTGCACTGCCAAGGCCATGCTAAGACAGCAGAGGTATCTGCCGTCCCCTCTACAGCTTCAGAGAACTGACAGTTAGTGTGACTTCTTGATGGAGAGAACTGTGTAAACCCATGAAACAAAAATATTGCAAGTCCTGCACTACTGAGAAGACATCTCTGAAGCATAGCTCCTCTTCTAATGTCCTTGCAAAACAACTAAAACAACTTAATAAATTATTAGGCAAAGTATTTCCAGTGGCTTTTCTGAACTTTGTTCCTTCAGTTTCTAAGTACCACTTAGTGGCCTGTTACTCTGCTCTGTTCTGCAGTTCATGACTAAAATAGAAAGGCTGCAAAGCTACGGGAAAGATACTGATGGACAGCTTTGCAAATTGTTCCATTGAACCATAAAACTGTCAAACAAATGATACATGTTAGTTGTGATGGCCCTGTACTGCCTAGAAATAAAGTGAATCCTTTATGGAAGACTTTAGTAAGGAATTAAACATTAATTAGGACTTATACGAGATAGACATAAAAGCTATTAGATACAAACCATAGGTTTGCTGCAGCAATGGTAGAATGAAAGAGCATTTCTTTTTGAACTTTGGTTGACTGGTTAAAAGCAATAAAGCTGAGAAGGCAGAGGAAAACATCTTTATTCATTATTTTGAAAGGGGTAGTGGCCCAATGTCTTTACTTTACTTGCTTCACAAGCACAGTGCTGTGAGAGTACTTATGTTCTCAGCTATTGACAGGGTTAATAACTGCAAGAGTTTCTAATAGGTTGACTCACAAGCTCATATGATAGCCACAGGAAGTCTAACACAGAAATTATGGCTACATTTGGTGTCAAAGCAGTAAATAGCTTTGTAAAGGAGATATATTTTTAACTGAGTACATCTGGGTTGATTTGTTTAGGCAAAAATGCCAATGTAAGCTTTCCAGAGGACTCACAGAGTGGCTATTCTGATTTTTCTATAGGACTCTTTGATTTGTTATTATTTTTGCCTCTGCCTCTCCACAGCCCACACAAAACATCAGTTACAATCCATGTCCTGTGGAACAAACAAGTGAGGATGTGTACATCCTTGCCTTTCCATTTTGGGGGCAGACTTCCAAATGTGTATTTATTAATTGTTTAACTGGCATCTAACATGAACCTAAAGTTCCATCCATGAGTCATCCTTTGTACTAGCACAACCAGCATCACAGATTTCCAAAACTTGCTTTCAGACCAAATACAGAGGATTTTAATTCTAATCACAAAAAAGAAAAACAAGTCTCGGATTCTCTTTACAGAAGAACTCTGCTTTACAGAGCATTATGGCAAATAGTAAGTTAACTGATCAATTAAAACCAGATATATAAATAATAAATATTCCCATCTGGATCAGCTGCAAAATAAAAGCTGCATGGCTTGCATGACTTGTAGCATTTGGGAGTACCTGGAAACTGTAACCATTGATGCGGAGCTACCACTTGTTTATTACTGTGAAGTGTAATCCAGCGCTGAGAAAGGTCCACTTGTTCTTTGCATGGTAGCACACAGCACTGCTGCTGCTGGACTACAGAATTAGAAACTTTCTCTTCTGGTCTTCAGCTATTCCCAATCATGCAGAAGAAAGGTGCTGACAGTGGATGACAAAAATAGTTGTACACTAATGGACTACAGAAAAATAGTCCCCTTGAGTCATATTCAATCATGGTGGAATGGAAGGTGACATCTGGGTGATAAGGTCCATGTCCCTGGAAAAATGAGAGAGCATTTAAGAAATAACCCTAAGCTACATGCACTGGATGAAATATACTGAGGTATAACAAAGGCAGGGAGATGCCAAATCCTGGCCTTGAATGTAGTCAGCTTTGGGATATTAGAGATATGCACATAGATGGTGTCTAGAATTTTAAGCATTCACATAATACTTGTTAAATTTGTTGTATTCAGCAGAGGTGATATCAAGACTTCCTACTCACCTCTTAGGTAAATTAAGTAATGATGAGGAAAGCACTTGTAAAGGGCTGAGAAGTATTTTCATCACTCTGAATCTGTTTGCATCAACCCAGACTGTGTTGTATACCAGCAGCTGGTCTCCTCAGGGCACAGAACACCTCCACCTTAGCTATGAAGTCCAGAAAGTCCACTGGAAAAGCCACAAAACACTTCTGAACTTGTCAGAATTGTATCTAGACCAAAAGTCGGAGATGGAAAAAAAATTATGGTATCACACCAGGAAAGAAGCAGAAACTAAAAATCTTAAGCCCTTGGGAGGAAACAGCACGTCCCACCCTACAGCAGAATAACGCACCCTGTTCTCTCCTATACAAATCACCAATCCTCAAAATCCCATACAACTCTAGCATGATATGTCCCAGGCACCTTCAAGCTTTCAAGCTCCCTCAGGAGCACCCATGTTCCTTCATCATGTGCAACTTCTGTCTGGGGCTGATCACTGCAAGAAAAGCAAGTCCAGCATAGGCAATCACCACCAGGGAGCAGTTATTACATCTGTCTGCAACCTGCACAGCCTGTGGCAGAAACTTAGTGCTAGAGGTACTGCATGTCTGGAGGCAGCATAGCACTGTCCCACTGAGGGGAAAGGCAACAGATAGCTGCAGGCCACATCCACTTCAACTATTCATCCCAAAGGCTGGAAATAAACTGAGGAAGAAGGAAATCTTGGGCTTACAAAGCCCACCAGCTCATGGGTAAAAGCTGCGACATCATCAAAGCCGAACTTTCTAAACAAGCTGTCCATAAGAAAAGTGGAACAAAGACCCATGCTGTACTGCTGATAAGACTCCCGATGTGAGATATGGATGTCTGATACCTTTAGTATGTTGCAGTGGCAGTTTGGTGATTGACATGGGTATATAGAACTGCCAAACTCCTGCAAGAAACAGCATCAGTTCAGAGTTAGATTTTACAAGGCTGACCATGCTATGGAAGCCATCAAGATGCATGAGCTGTAGCACAATTTCAAACTATGCCTTCTCCAGCCTACCAGCAGGCACTTCAGTCAGGGCCGATCTCATTCTCCCCTACCTCCCTGTCCCTGTGCTTCTTCTGTTGTGTACTACCAGGCTACACAGTGTCCTGTCTCTGCAGCTTACCTGTGCACAAGAAAACAAACTGAATCAAAAAAGGAGATGCTTCCCAGGCAGTCAGCTGGATGAATTATTTCACCTCCTTTCACCTTCCGTGGTGTTGGACCTCACACATGGCAAACAGCAGCAACAGGAAAGCAGTGGCAGGGAAGAAGAGCAGTATAGAAGTCCTTGTTAGACTGGATTAGATATAACACAAATCTTGAGACTATTCAGCCAAGTCTATCTGTCCAAAGATCAGCTGCCACCACGTGGCAATGTGAAGTCATCCAAGAAGAAAAGGCTGTCATAAACCCTGGAAGGCCTAACCAATAATTAGTTAATTGCAATAATAGTTAGTTATTACAAAAATATCCAGATAACTCCAGATGATTTTCTAGGCTTCAAGTTCCATATGCTACAGCAAAAGCCTTGTTCCTGCCATGTGGTATGAGATGGCTGTGTGACAAAGCCATCTTGGCATTTCCAAGATGGGAATGCTCTTTATAATTCAATTTTATAATTCAATTAAGTACTAAATTAGCTGGAGGCATCTGAACAGAACATATACATACATTCACAACACATGCAGACACACACACATGCCCTCAACATATAAACCCAAATTTCCTGTGCATTGTGCAGGTACCTCTTCACAAAGAAAGAAAATGCATCAGGAAGTTATCAGCTCCCTGATGAGTCTGAAGCAGCCCGGAATGTCTGTGTTTCCAGAACATCTGCAGATGCTGCCAGGAGAGCTGTTGGGACTAAATGCCTTAAGCACTCTTTCTCAGAGGAATGATTCAGTTTAGCAGTAACAGGCTTTACATCTCTTATCTCCCCAATCTGAGACTTCAGTTCCTGAAGTGAACACTGGAGGATTTTAAGCTGGCCAGACAGCTGGGAAGGCTCAGCTTCAATATACTGGAAAGGGCACAGTGAACATTGCTGCTCTCCAGTGAACAGTGCTGTTCCCCATTTCCCATGCCTGTGTGCCTGCTCAGGAATGCCTCAGTACAGGCAGAGCTCTCACAGTCTTTGCAGGGAGATGGGAGAAGGCTGTGGTAAAACCCCCAGTGTACTTTGGATGGGAGTGCCAGCTGTGGGAAACATCACTGGTAAAATGCTACATAGAAGATCTGCCATTGGACACTTCCCAGCCCTTGGAGGAACAGAAAGTCAAAGGAAAAAGTGGAACCTTTTTCACTTGGTCACTTTGACCAAGGTTTTTATCATAGCTCTACCTGATCATCTCTAGAACCATGCTCACAGAAACCTAAGCATATGGGTTTAGCTATGAATCAGATTTTTAAACCTGGCAAACTGTGTTGGAGGTAATCTGAGGTAATTTTGGCATCTGCGCTGCTCCTGGAAGAAGAGGACTGGGAGGATTGCAGACCAGACAATGGAGTTTCACCAGTGTAGCCTGGCATCTGACCTGCAAATGGTGCCAGAACATGTTGATTCAGTCGACTGCTGTGATTGGGAAAATGCAAGCCATATGCTCCCAGCTGCTCTCCCTGCAGCAGCCCTCAGATGTTTTAGGAACAGAGGTGTATTGGGCTCCTTCACAGGGTGCAGATAATTCCGATGGATTTTCTTTCTCTGGCAGGAGGCACCAGAGCATCTGTGGTGAGCAGAAAAGATTTCCTGTGGGCAACTGCAGTTCTTCAGAAGTACCTTAAAAAATCTTGCTAGCTGCTTTGTTAGACATGGAAAAGAAACCTGTGGGTGATGGAGCCTTTAGCAGCGGTTTTACTTCGCTTCTGTCACCCAAGCTCAGGCCTGGTGTGGCCAGTGTGCTACATGTAGCACTTGCCTTGGGATAAGTTGTAGAAAACAAGGTGGGGGGGCGTTTCTCTTTAGCCCCTACCACAATCTCTGAGAAGGACCTTCCTGGAAATGCTCTGGAGATCATGTTCTTGTCAGACTCCCAGGGAAGAGACTTTCCTGAAGTGCTGAGAGAAACTTCTCTAAAATGTCAACACGGCACCATTTTACATCCATGGCTTTGTGGTGTTTCAGGAGTTTCTACAACATGCCTGAGGACAGCCAAAGTTTCCTGGCCAAAAAGAGCATAGCATTGGTTTGACATCTTGTCTTCCAGATTGGACTTTGAAATCAGCCAAACTCAATGCAACAGTTCTGTTTTAACAGCCTCTGAGGAAAAGTCAGCTTGGTCTCCAAGCATCAAGCCTTCCTGATGCCAAAAGGAATGGTCTGTGGTAGAACCTATGGGCTTCAGGGGATTTCTCCCTTGAAAACAACTTTTTGCTTAAATTTTTGTTCAAGTCTGATTGGGCAGGAGCTGTTGGTTCCTCTGCAAGGGATTGTTTCCATGTCCATCACAGATAGGTGCTCAAACCGCTGGCATCTTGTGCTGGCCTCACAATGCACCTTCCCCACTTACAGACAGAGAGGTGCAGGGTTGGTGTTAATAAGCAAAAAATCAGAGTACGGTGTTTGGTTGTCAGGTGTTAATCTCTTCCAGTCTATTCCTCTCAAGGGAAAGCTAACAAAAAAGCCAGCTTAAGTGAGTGCAAGGGACCTCCCATCATGGATCAGCCTTTCCAACTGGCAAAATGTCATCAGCCCTTACTGAAGCCCAGATAGCAGCATTCACCCAAAGGCAGCTGTTGTCCCAGCTCAAGGTGCAGCTGGTGGCATAGAACTGGAAGGCTTAACAAGATTCCTGAAGGCACAACAGGTAAAAAAGAATGGTCCTGAAGACAAGAGTCAGGAAAAATGGTATACACCTCAGGTATACATGGCAGCAAATAAGCATTTAGAGAATCAAGCTGCAGGCTGTGTGTGATAAAGCACACTTAAAGCTCTTCATAGAATCATGGAATCCTAGAATATTAAGGGTTGGAAGGGACCTTCAGGATCATCTAGTCCAAACATCCCCCTGCCATGGGTGGGGACACATCCCACTGGACTGGGCTGCTCAAGACCTTGTCCAGCCTGGCTTTGAACAGTGCCAGGGGGCATACACAATCTCCCTGGGCAACTTGTTCCAGCATCCCAGCACCTCCACAGTAAATAATTTCTTCCCAATAACTAAGCTACATTTCTCCTCTTTCAGTTTGTATTTGTTATTCTCTACAACTGAACAGCCACGACTTTCTTAGCCTTTGTGGGGGAAGTTCTTCAGTCGCCTTGTAAACTTCACGGCCCTTTTCTGGACTCGCTCCAACAAGTCCACGTCCTTCCTGTAGTGGATGCCAGAGCCGGATGCAGCACGGATCCAGATGGGGTCTGACCAGAGGGGAGCAAAGGGGCTCAAAATCCCCCCTCTCGCTCTGCTGCACACGCTGATTTGAAGGCAGCCAAGGATGCGGCTGGCTTTCTGGGCTGAGAGCGCATACTCCTCTTTGACATACTGAGATCAATAAATTGGTTTACACGTAGCCAGCGGACACAACTCCCACCCTGTCCCTACGCTTTTCCGGGGAAGGAGGGCGGTTCCGCTCCCGTCACCGCGGCCTTCCCGGGCCTGGCACAGGGAGCGCGGGCGTGGCGGCGCGCACCGCCCCCGTGTGGGGCGCGGGTGAGTCGCAGCCGCCGCCGCCCGCCCCGCGGCACTGCCGGCGGGAGAGTCCCGGGCACCGGCGGCGCCGGGACAGCGGCCATGGCGCTGCGGCTCGGGAGCAGCGCGGAGGGCAGGAGACCCCGCCGGGCCGCGGGGCTCCGCGGGACGGGGGCCTCGGGGCCCCTGGGCGTGCCCTGGCGCGTCGGCAGCGGGCGGCGGTGGGGCCCCGCTCCCCGGCCCCGCGGCCCTCGCGGCGCGATGGGGCCGCTGCTGTGGCTGCTGCTGGTGCCGCTGGGCGCGGGCTCCGCGGCGTACGAGGTGTACGTGGATGCCCGGCGAGCCGAGCGGCCCCTGCAGCACTTTTGGAGGAGCACTGGCTTCTGGTAAGCGCGCGCCGCCCGGCTCCGGGCCCCGAGGCGCGGGGCAGAGGCTCTTCGGCCCTCGCCTCGGCCGCATCCCGCCCTCTCGATCCCCAGGGCATGAGGACGCTGGCTTTCCCGAGGCTTGCTGCTGTGGGATCAGAGGGTCCTTGCTGCCCCTTGTTGCTTAGCCTGGTGCTGGACCAGGTCCGCAGTGTAGGGCGGGATGTTGGATGTGGCCAGTTAATGAGAACTGGACAAAAAATAGGCCTCATCTCCCCTTCTCTGACTTGCTTTCTTGCCCCTTCGAACATGTAAAGTCCCTCTTCTTCCCCACCGCAGTACATATGTTGATACTCAGAACTCATTTCCCTTTACTTTTCAGTATTTCCATTGCCAAAACCCCTAAAGGGCCCCAGGAAAACTTCTGAGAGTTCTAGTACTACCAAACAAAAGACTGATAGTTCTAGGAGTTTGTTCTTGACAGACGTTTTCCAGATGCACCACCAGATGCAGCCAGTGGGTCATGTTGACCCAAGCTAAGGGGAAGGCGGTGACCATGCAGAAATTCCTGTATTCTGGTCGTGCTTTGCTTCTCGGAGAAAGCCTGGTCTTGCTCAGCTAACTGGGATTGGAACGGCCTTTAAGTTTTGTAAGACTACTAAAAGTTTTTGCAGTCAGGAAAGCAAGAGATGGTATGTTCCACTGCTATGCTTGTATCTTATTCTAAAGTGATTATGATCTACTTCATTTAGGCATACAGTGGGTTAAGTAACACGTGGAAAAGAGTTGCAATAGGGATGGAATGAGCATGTGCTTTGGAAAAAGGACTTCATGCACATTTTTTGTATAATGCATAAAGGTTCCCTAGAAAAAAACTTAGAAGATTTTTTTTAGGTTTCCAAGGGGGGAGGAACAGAACAGGACCTGAAATACATTCTGGTGAAGAGAAACGTTGGGGCTTTCAGGATTTTTTCTTCTTTCTTTGTTTCTTTTTTCTTTTTCTTTTTTTTTTTTTTTTTTTTTTTTTTTTGTTGGTTTGGTTTTGTTTTGTTTTAAATTTTTCTTGCAGTGTTAGGAAACATTAATGAAAATTGCCTTAAAAATAGTATGTTTAGCCAATTTAAACTGTGGCTTATGAAACACTCATGGTTTTAATTGTGTGAAAAACTTGGGAAAGCTGCAAACATGAAAGATGTGTGAAGGACAGACAGAGTATCAGAGGCAGAGGCTATCCATGGGTCAACAGTTACTCTTTTATAACACTTGGCCAGCACTAGTATTTCTGAAAATCCCTTAAAAGCTCTTGCAGTGGCACAAGTGAGTTCCAGCTGCTAAAGCTTCTTTTTTGGGCAAGTGTCCAGCTGTGGATCAGCAGCTGAGAAAACCTGGGAGCAAGGCTTGAAGTTCTTTTGGATGGGCACTTTGCACTCAGAACAGGAAAGGACAAATACTGATAGCACCACTAACAAACACGCTCTCTGTCAGCTTTCTTTTGTGTCCCATCACAGTTTCTGCAAGATTTCTCTAACAGGGTGTGAATTTCAGAATATTTATTCAACATGGACTAAGCAAAAAGAATTGTCTTTGCCACTATTGAATGGAAGCCGGTTTGAATTTCAGAGTAGTAGTAAAGCATTCTGTCAGAATCTGATCGTTGACACTGTCCTTATTTACTGGAACAATTAAAAAGACCCAAATGGCTGATACATTGTTAGTAAGAATGGAACTGGTAATTTCTCAGTATTAGAAAGTCTCACTTGTGTGACTTGAAGCTTAGGGAGATGGTTTTCAAGTGCCTTGTATGCTGGTGAAACTGCAGAGAGGGGCTCACAGTGTACTGGTTGATTTGTAATAAGCATTATAAATGGATGTGGTTTGTGTAAAGACGTGAACTTTCAGGTAAAGATGCAGGAGATGGGGTAATAGGTCAGCAGTATCTCTGTTGTGTGAAGTTCTTGTCCAGGTGGGATCAGGCGTTTCTTCCTTTGTACACAGATGGTTATACAGTAAGAGATTCATTCATTAGTGACCTTGGTAGTGGGATGATTATATGGATGGGTACAGAGTAGGCAAGGATGACATAAATGACTCTTCCCAGCAGAGTTACAGTCAGCACAAGTCTGGTCGATATCACAGGAGACAGACTACAACAAGCAAGGCATAGACTACAACAGTTTTTGACTTAAACAGTTTGTGTATAGCGTGTAGTTAGAGCACAGGTCATCTCTTGCTGCAGTGTGAAAACACATGGATGTATTTTACCAAGACTGAGGGACAGTGTTGTTTTATCCTTTTTCTCATAAAAATGCTTTATCATTCAGAATGTGCACAATATGAGGAGGCTTAATTAAAGTCCCTAAGGATGCCCAGACCTAGTGAACCATGCAGCATTCTAAGTTGCTGACTTGTGAAGGGTGGGGTTGCGACCTCCATCTTGCAGTATTTATCTGTGGAGACTGGAATAACAGAAATTTGCCAGTGTAATTTTGATTTCAGTGGAATAAGTAGATATCAAAGTCAAGTTGATATGATTGTTGCTGTATAGCCCTGAGCCTGTTAAACTGCTTGCAGAATCAAACATAGAAACCTCAGATTGCACACTCCTGTGCTTTCTAATGCTTAAGGGTTAGCTGAACATGGCTGAAGAATATGAAGGCTCTGAGCATCTAATTCCCCTTCAAAAAAGTGTAATAGCATCCACAGCAGAGAAAGAATTGATGTCATTGCATCAATTTCGTCAAGAAGGTCAAGCCCATATTTTTCTTACGTCAGATGTCAGCATGTCTGACTTCCGCTGTAAAGCCTTAAAGACAGTGAGCTCCTTTATGATTAGTTACTCAGAGACAAGGCAACTATCAATGTATGTTTTCCTCTGGCCATTGTTGCCTGAGATCGCTGGCTGTGCAGCAGTGACTGCGGGCAAGGTTTTCCTTTGGGCAAAGGTGGTCAAAGGTGCTGAGATGCACCCAGGTTGTATTCTACTTTGCCAAACAATGTGTATAGCCAGTTGGTCCCAAATATCCTGCAACTCCGTTTTGCTTTTGTCTCATGTTAGGCAGTGCTTCTCATGCCGTGTAAGGTGGTGTAGGTATGTAGCATAGGAATCTTTGCATGCCCAATGAAGGTGTTATTTAATATTTCAATGTGTTTCTTTTCTGTCTGTCTTTTCCTGAAGCCCTCCTTTACCTCACAACCGTGCTGACCTGTTTGACCTGAGCAAAGACCAAGAGCTGAACCTTGCCTACATTTCTTCTGTTCCACATGGCGGCATTGAACAAGTTCGGATTCACTGGTTACTGGAATTAGTTGCTCTTAGGTAAGCAAATACCTCAAGTCACAGTCTAGGAAAATGTGACACACTAAAGGGTCCAACAGGTGCTCACTTTGATGTTTATCTTAGCCGAATTGCAAGCTCTGCGTATCTTTGCTTCTGTGGAAGTCAGCTAAGTTCCAACAGATGGGAATAATTCAGGACTTTTAAGAGATGAGGAAAGACACAGTTTCTGCTGAGAAGCTGAGGGATTAGAAAGATGGCTTACTTTTTAGTCCTTTAATGTAGGAGATGTGATACAGCAAAAAAGTCCAACAGAGGTTGGTATGAGCCTAACTTACTGAGAGGTCCAAATGAAAGCTGCCACTAATCCTTCTGCCTGTTTTAGAAGTTACTTTTTGTCTCCTGAAGCCACGTGTGCACTGCATTAATTGACAGGTAGTGAGAATTAAAACAGACTAGATTCGGGTAATACCAGTAAATACCCTGTTCCAAAAGGTTTTATATACAAAATGGCATTTTTAGTTTTAGGGAAATATATGTCAGACTTTAGGAGAACATTTGGAATTCATTGCCTTTCAAGTCCCTTTTAACTCAGCTTGAACAAACTCCTATCAGATGCCTAGTAGGAACAGCCAAATAGCCCGATGCCTAGAGCAGGAGCAATTTGGTCTGTGAAGACAGACAAACCATAAAAACCCTATGAAAAATTGTAATAGCTCTTAAAATTCTGCCTGGCTCAGACTCTTGCTGTGCTGAGTACATTTACAGTCCACATTGTAGCATCTACTGTCCTAGACAGAGAAGAATGGGAATTTACCACTATGGGGAAGCAACAGGGAAGGAGAGCACAGACTCTGAAAATGGCATGTGAGCAGAGCAGTAGGGAGTTTCAGAGTGTGCATTAGGAGCAGAATTTTTCTTCCTCGATATTAAGGTGTGCTTATGTATGTTACTTTTTTAGGAAAGTGATTCATAAGTCCTGCACACACGTAAGTATTGCATCAGTATCCCAGGGTAGTCTCTGTTTGTTAGTTCATCCGTGAGCATAGTAGGTAACAGAGCTGCTCGCTCTATTCTTTCCCTCTGGAAGCTTCCACTAAACACCCTTTCCTGTGTGTTTCTCTGTCTCTTACTGGACTGTGGAATATGTTCTCTTGGAGCGAACCAGTGTCAAGGACAACCGTCACTGCTCACCACTTCTGGAGTCCCTGTCTTAGAGGTTTCTCCTGGGAGGTGGATTGGGTCTTTCAGGTTTCTGTAATCAATTCACTTAAGAAAAATCAATGAGTACCTTTGGAAAGAAAGTAGCTATGTCTGCACTTGGAGCCCAGAATCCCTTCTGGCAGCCTCTCTTAGCTGTGTCATTGTGTTGAATTGAGCTTTCCACATGACTGAGGGAGAGGAATGCATCTGTTATGGATTCTGCTCAACCTTTGTGGGGATTGAGCCACCAAGCCTGTTAAAAATAGTAGGATACAATCCTTGACACAATTACAATTCTAGGACCATGGAAATGTAGCAATCAATCAAGAAGTTCTCAAGAAAGCTGTAGTGTCTCAAAGGTAAGAAGATTCTACCTTACCAGCCTCAGTCTTTAGCTCACTTTTGACATGTAGAAATTAGAAACTGCTACGGTTTAGAACCAAGCTAAAACTTCTCATTTTGCAAAAAAATGTGCATTTGTCAGGGACAAGAAGATGTGTAAGTTGTGAGAAGACAACCAGTGGACTAAGTGTCAGCACTTGTAGAAGGGGAAGGAGCATGGAGCCTGCAGACAAACATTGGGACTGAAAAAATCAACAGGACCAGGAATGCAATTCTGAGCAGAGAAGTTCAGTGCTGATGCGTAATTTTGTGTATGTGTAAATCTCTTCCTGAACAGTGATTTCCAGAAGGATGTAAAGAGGCTCTGAGTGCCACCATCTGAGTGCAGAACTGTGTTATGTCATGGGGTTCATAAGTAGAGAACACTCCTTGGAATGTAGAGATGGGCACTTACTGAAGAAGAGCACTTAGAAAAAACAGAGGACCTCTGTGGAAGTCTAGCAGATAGAGGCTTTGGTGGCTTTTCACAGCTGCCACCATCTGTAAAAAAGGTTCCATAAATGTTTCTGCCAAGTAATACATGTGCTCAAATAAAAGACTGCCACCTTCCCCTTCTCACTTCTGTATGGTCTTTCTCATTATGTTTTTTACTCCCCCGATACCAACTGCATCCCTTTATTTTAACTTTTTTTAGTACAGCAAGCTCCCCTCTTTATCTTTGTCTTTGTTTGGAGTCAGCCCATTATTTTGCCACTTGTGAAAGGATACCACAAGGCAAACTGTTTTCAAAGAACTCCTAGTTTTATTTTCCAACCAGTAGCATACATTTGTCTCTTGGTCTTGTAACACAGGAATATTCATGATTGTGGGGAAATCCAGGATGTCTTTCATGGACTGGACAGTTCCCAGGTTGCTGGTTACCAGTGCCAGTAAACAGAGCTCTTTTGACACCTGGCCCACACATTCTGGCCATGCTTCACTAGTCAACAAGACAGGACACTTTGAGCTGGAAACTCCGGCTCTTTGCCCAGTTCCAAGGGACACAGTCCACAATAAGAATCCTTTTCCATTTTTGTGTAGCAGTACTAAGATCTGTTGGATACATGATACATGGTAAACAACAAGGCAACACAGTGAACAAAAATACAGTCAACCTATATGAAGCATATAACATTTCTTAAAAGGCATATAATGGTTTTTATTTCAATATTAGTATTAACCTAGTTGGAATTACCAGCCTATCCCCTGCTCCTCTCCAAGACATGATAGCTAATTTCTGGTAAATTAGGAGAGAAGAGAATCAATAGTTTTTGTTAATTTTCAGTCTTCATATCTTTAATCTTAGTATAACTCAGTATAGCAAACATAGATGTACCAGAAAAAGACTTGCTTTTTTAGTTACCTTTTACATACTTCTTAGAAATAATTCACAGTCTGCCAGCATCCCTACATCATAGCACTGAAGCTGTTTTCATGCTGTGTTTGACAATGTCCAACACAGTTGATTGTGAGCCAGCTCTGCCAGTAAAACCAAAACAGGAAATTGTTCTTACAGTTTCTTGTGACCAATAGTTTCTTTCTTCATATGTAAATTCTAAAGTTTACCTTCTCTCTTATGTGTAGTCAAGTTGCTTTGCTTAGGTATCCTTTGGTACCAATGTAAAATAAATATGGTGGAAAAGAGGCTTCCCACTATTACTTTCTTATCCTCTTCATTATTCTCCAGAAACTCTTGCAAGGATACACCTTCCACTGGAATTTCTCTTTCTGGTTTTTTTTTTTTTTTTTTTTTTTTTTTCTTTTTTTTTCTTTTTTTCTTTTAAAATGAGGTTAATCTAGACCTAAGGGTATCTTTGCGTTTTTTTTTTCCTTTGTGTTCTCTGTTGGTAGCTGGGTCCATAAAGCTAAATAAAGTGTAGATTGGTAGGATGTTTTATTTGACTTCCAATGACAGCTTGTTTTAGCACAGTGTCCTAAGAGTGTCTGTTGATACTGTCTGGTAGTAACTCTTATAATTTGCCTTTTTAGGCCCAAACAGGACCTTAAAAAGAGGTATTCCCTGATCAAAGGATGGTTACAAACAAAATCAGGTACTAAACAGAATTGTCCTTGGGCCTTGCTTACTTTCTTTTAGAACAGAAAGAAGCTAATCATACCAAGTAAGCAATTTAAATAATAATGTGGATTGTTTTATGACGGGAAAATACTGCTAATGATCAATCCTTTAATCTCGTGTCAGATGCTTCTGTCAGGTTTTGCTGCTTTAGCAGTACTGTCAGCGTGCAGCTGATAGGCTGCCTTCGTAATGAGTGCCTGAAATGCCAGCATTGGATAACCTGATACTGTGCAAATCATAGTCCTGGTGAAGATAATTTTTGGTCTTTTGGAAGTGCACTGCTTTTCCTCTAAGGAAATACTTGTTTCTGAGAGCCAGACAGGCTCTGGGGCACCTAGAGAGCTTCAGTTTGACTGTTCTTTCATTCAGTGACCTAAAAAGTTGACATGAGTAAGTCATATGATGTGTTGAATTGACTTTTTTTTTTTTAATGGGATGGTAAAGAAATGGCTTCTGTATATATGGAACCTATTTCTAGAGTCTGTTAGTTTTGAGAGGCACAGCTGTGATAGAATTTCCTACCATGCTTTGTGGTGTGTGAACCTGATGTGAAAAAGGAGAGAGAGTGCAGGTAATTATAAACTTGAGTATGAAACAGAATATTCTGCCCATGCCGTGGGCCGGAGCACTGCATACTGTGTTACAATCAAAATCCAAGTCTATTCTTATTTGTGAGGAGAGAACGTACATACACAACAATACAACTGATGACATAAAGCATAATGAACAGCAGTTAATGCAAATTATTATAGAAAGTAACCAGCCCCAGAAAACATGATCTAGTAGGCCTCAAATCTCAAAGATTAGTATGATAGGAAGAAAACACCAAGCAAACAAAACCCCCACAACATCTATAGTATGTACAAACAGTGGTGACAGTTTTTCAGCATAGCAGGATGCACAAGTTACAAAGCATTGCTCTGTTTACTTGACCCATGTATATTGTAATACTTCATTAGCATTGCATCAGAGAAGACCAGCCAGGCAGTTCTGACTGATCCATCAATCCCCTTCAAGAAAACTTGCAGAGTTACCTTCCCACCCTACCCTTATTTTCTTTGAACCCAGGCAGGCATTTGTAGGAAGATAGTGATGTGCTGCATCATGGCTCTGAGGTTTTATGTTTGATGGTCCTTATGTATCCCTGAATTATAGTTGCTTCTGTCTACCAAAGGCAACTTATTTTACAGGATGCAAACTAGCTGGGTAGCTGCCAATTAAAGCCATTCATTTTTTTTAAATCCTGTTTATCCTTTCACTAGTTACAAATTTGCGCATCAGAGTCATATTTCTTCCAGCGTGCTTAGGGGTATCACAGCCTTCAGTAACTAATTTACTAAACTAATTTAATCCAATAGAACGGATGAATCCTGTAACTCCAAAGCCAGCAACTTTTGCAAATGGTCATTTTGAGAGGAACCTGTGATGGATTATAGTTTCTCTCCTGCGGCAGATTGTGCTATTAAGCTTGTGTGATCAAGGAGGAGAGATATTCTACATTCCACAATATTTTATACATTTTATTTTTATGCAAACAGTGGGGACTTGTCTAGGAGTACATGTAGAATGACTGGAAGGAATAGGGCCTTGCCAGCCACAGTTTAAACAATTATGTATCCAGAATGCTCTATTGATTGCACTTTCATGGAAGTGGCTTAGCCTTCTTAACACAAACCAGCCATTAAATCACTGGGTGAGCAACACTGGGCAGGCCTTCCACCACAGCTGTCCCCTAACATCCATGTTGGGTCATAAATGATCATGGTATGATGGACAAGTCAATCTGAAACTAACATCGCCTGCATTTTAAAGTAAAGGTGGTGGTCTGACCTTTTCATGCTTGTCCTGGACTGCCTCCCCAGTGGCTGCCCTGTGTAGCATATGACATAATGTGGAACTCGCTGGGGGGAATGGCTTTACACAGCCAACAGTGTGTCTGATAATTTACTTGTTGCAAACTACCCCTCTCTAGCTGTCACTTTGTACTGAATCATCAGGGAAGACACGGGCTTAAACTGAGCAGTCTGCTGGAAGCTTTTGGTCTTTTGCAAACAGCACAGCATTGTGTATACTGTAGAATAGCATTTCCTGCATACATCCAAAATCCTTTCCAAAGTAACCCCCTCTTTTCAGAGAGTCTATCACTGAGGGATTGCAGCAAGCCAGGAGAACAGAAATGTTTAAATTCTTGTAGTCTTTCAGGATTTCCTTCAAAGTATTAACTCCAGTTGTGTCCAAAAATGAGATGGAAGAGCAATCGATAACAAGGGCTTGGAAATCAATTTGCTTAGGAACTAGTTGCAAAGTGGTTTCTCCGATGCCCAGTCCATTAGCAGTTCTGTGATTTCCCTTTTTCAGATGCTGCTTTTCCTTCTTCTCATATTTCTTTCTCCTAGCAGCTTCTAAGTTAGGATCTAAATTGGTCAGTCTGTACAGAGACTTTAGGAAGTAGTTTCTATTTGCATAGTAAAGTGGGGCCTCAAAGCGAAATATCTTGACCTTTGGAACAGTAGAGAGATTTTCATATTCTAAGTCATCTTCATAAAAGCTTGTGTCTTGAATCTGACCGAGCAGGGCTGTCCGTGGCCGCTGGGTCCGAACAATTATGCATAACATGGAGAAAACAATGCCAACCAACAGCCCTATTTCTGTGCTGACCAAGGCAGAGGCAGCCATGGTAACTACCCAAACAAGTGTGTCCACCTTATTCATACAGTACCGTGCTGGCACATCTCGGAACTTCCTCAGGGCTCCTCGAAGGCTCACAATGATAATACAAGCCAGGACACACTTCTGCAAGGAGTAGAAGAGAGGTGCCAGGAAGAGCAGCACCAGCAAAACCACCATTGCACTAATTACTCCAGAGATTTGAGTCTGGCAGCCTGTAGATGTTTTGACAAGTGTTTTTGCCAAAGCTGCACTGGTTGCAAAAGAGTGGAAGAAGGAAGGAATGATGTTGCAGAACCCCACAGCAAACATTTCCTGATTGGCTCGGATGGTGTAAGCATATTTCTTTGCAAACATTTCAGAAAGGGATACAGTGAAGACAAAACTGACTATGGCAAGAGGCAAAGCATCTAGAGCAACTCGGAGCATTAAGTTGAACTCTGGTACCTTTGGAGGGATAAATCCTGTTGGAATAGCTCCAGAAACACTGGATGCATACACTTCATTTAACTTACCGTAGTGTGACACCAGTGTTGCCACAACTATAACTACCAGCTCTGTGGGAAGAGGAAATTTCAGTTTATGCTTATACCGATCTCCGAGTTCCTTAGCAGTGACCAGCACCACGATACAAATGGCACTTGTGATGACATCACAAAGGTTAGCCTGAGAAATATTCCGGAATATGTTAATCCAGGTAATAACCAGCATCCCATGCCCTTGGCTACGTGGAATTTTTATTCCAATAAGATACTTCACTTGAGCTGTTAAAATGGTTAAGGAAGCACCAGTTGCAAAGCCATCTAGTACGGACTCAGATAGGTACATAGATACGAAACCTAGACGGAAGATCCCCATTAGAACCTGAGGAAACAGAAAAAGAAAAAGAAACCATGAGATGTAACCGGTGCTGCAAATAGTTAGGTACAGATCGGGGAGAGCTAGCTGGAGGCCAGTAGTATTTGGCTATTTCATTCTTGAAACAGGAATTATCCTTTTCTGTTTCCAGTCTGCTTTTAAAATGTGATTCCATTTATTGTTGTGGAATGCTACAAACCCAAGAGGTGAATGAGGGGTTTGAGACAGGATGGTCAGTCACACATTTGTCTGAAGTGACTCCACTGAAATGGCTTGCCTTAATTTTATTCCCTATGCAAAAGAGTAGTGGGTCCAAAATACTTCTGTTATACCAAAGTCAGCTTTCCTTTTTTTCTGTCTTAAAGTGAATAAAGTTAAAATGTATGGCCTTTTCCTTGTAAACAAAACTTGAATAAGATCCCTATTTTAGCTTTTGCATTAAGCAGCTTTTAATTTTAGCCCTGTGGACAGAAGGGAAAATGGAGCACAGATTGCCTTTGTGGCATGCCTAAGATCAGAAGTGTCAGAACAGCTCACAAACTCCATGATTCTGTCCGTCCGTAACTAGTTGATTCTCCTTAGATGGTTTTAGAAAATACAACTTCACAAGGGCATTTTTTTGTTCATATATGTGACCTGAAATTTCTTACTACAAAAGGAAGATAGCTAGCTCTTTCTGCATTCATACACACACATACACACACACACACACATACACACACACAGACACACACATACACTCACACAGGGTTAATAGAGAAGTATGTACATGATGCTTCCTTCTGTGCTCTCTTGATACCCTTGTTGACAAGTGTCAAGGAGTCCAGCACAGCCATTGTCGGAAAAAATGGGTTAGTCAGTGTATTTCTCCTCTTGTCCTTTCTTTGAATTATCTTTTGGACAGCAGTTTGGTAGAGCACAGCACTCTCCACCAAAACAGTGAGCTGCGCATGCTGAACTTGGAGAAGTAGTTGAGTAGGTATACACCTCTATTAAAATATCCAGGGAAAAAGTTATTTCTTCCTTTTTAAGTACACAGCTAGCTGGGCATTTCCTATATCTGTACTGAGCTTCATTATCTCATGAAAACAACAAGGCCAAGAAGCAGAAGAGTATCAAAAAAGTGTTAATGGTCTTTCAGAAGACTCTTGTTTTGCCTGTGTTTGCTAGCAACTAAGAAAACTGCCTGCCTCATGCTGTCTCTGAGTTGCCTACCATTAGGCTTCCTGGAGAAAACAGCCCAAAGTACATTCAAATGAACTGATGATGTATCTCATTGAAAGACAGTCAAGCCAAAGCTTAGGTCATGTAAAAAACTTCAGGAACTTCATACCTTGCCTCTGGATGTCAGCAACCACTTACCTGATACACTCCAGCCATGAATGTCAAGGCTGTAGCAATGCCAATAGCGTAGCACTCTTTCCCACACTCAGCATTTATCCCCGCAATGGTAAGGTTGAAGGCAGTTATGTTGGGCAGATTGTCATTCTGCAGAGAGCCATCACCTGAGGCTGGTGGGGCATCATCATTCAAGTCAAACCCAGCCAAGAGAAGTTCTCGGTCCACAACTTGTCCCACCATTAAGCTTATCAAGCTGAAAATACCAACTGAGACGTGACGGGATGTGCCCATTAAGAAGTAGATGATGTTGGCAAAGAAGGATGTGTAAAGGCTATAAATGGGCTTCAGACCTGCCAGCAGTGAGTATGCAATTGCCTGGGGCACCAAAATGATTCCAATCACTAACCCAGACATAATATCCCCCCAAATGTACTCTTTGCATCGGTACTTGGGAAGCCATTGTAAAACAGGAAAGAAGTCCATAAGGAAGTTCTTCAGCTTCTGTGGTGTGCAGGAGCAGCTCTTTCTCAGCTTTGCTAGCATGATTTCTTTCCTGTTAATCTTGACATGAGTCTTTCTTTTCATGAGAAAGCAGGATGAGGTGTTGTTTTCCATTCTGGTAGCCTCAAGTGGTCTTTCCATTTTCCCAGTGTTTACTTCATTTAATGTGTTCCTGCAAAGTGAAGAAAACCTCTGTCAGGTTACAATTCGTGAAGGTTTTTTTAACACAGTCAATTAACACTAAAAGTTTGTCCCTTGATTTTGTTTTTAAGGAAGCCTCATCCCGACAAGAACACTCTCATAGGGCTCCAGTGACACATGAGGCTAAGAAATAAATCATAAAGGTCTTTGTGACCAGAAGTAGGACTTGATGGTGTGAAACAAACATGTGCTAGTGAGGTAGGTTGTAGTGTTTCTGTATAGTGAGTACATCTTGTAATCATTGATTAATAACTCTCATGGGGTATAATGATCTGTCACTGCAGTTGTCATCAATGCAGAGGAGAAAAATGTTGCTGGTAGGGCCTGTAAAGCAAAGATTTCTGGAGAGCAACAGTTTAGTCTTACACAAAAAACATGTACATAAAGAATTGATAGACTCTTTGTAGCTGCTACATAACATTAACCTGTTGGATTGTAGATTGTTTCAATGTGCAACTTCAGATAATAAATACCTCCTCACAGATACCACCATATTGGCAACATACAGACCAAGTACCATGATGTTACCACGTTGGAAGAGTGCTACATGTTATTATTTTCAGGTTTAAACCCATGGTTACCCAACTTTGTTCGGCCAGTAATGAGATGCAGCAAATAATTATATGTACAGCAGAACAAACACAGCAGTGTTTCCTATGGTTCTCCTGATTGTTTTCTAGTATGTGATGGCTGGGATGATTTGTATTCCCCTGATGGGGATGCTTTTGATGTCTCTTGCCTCAATGGACATAATTGTTTTCACCAAACTCTGTTTCTGGGTTTTTATTCAATTGTCAAATTAAATTGAAATTAGCTTAGCGCATTCATAAGTAATTTTGGGGTAGATGGGAACATACTAAGAGGCAAAACATGCAAGTGTCCTAACTTACATAGCTAAAAATATAAAATAGGAACACACAGGTGGAAGACGTTAAACAGGCTATGCCAAGTGGCAAATCTTTTCTGGTTATCAGTAGAGAGAAACAAGAGACTTCTGTGTGAGGATGCCCATGTAAGAGTAGTGGGAGATAAGGAGTGACTTGTACTGATCTAGATGAAACAGTATGTGCTAATACAACAATATGCAGAACTTATAGGAAAGCGGAACTTCTCTAGGCTCAGCCTCTCACAATGTCATTAACAGCCAGGATCTCTGCATCAGAGCTGTTTGGTGCCAGAAGTGACATTGCCATAGTGTCAAAGCTTGTCTTCACTTAAAAGTGAAAGCTGTTTCTTTCTTCTTTCAGTGTTTAGTGACAGACTCTGTACCCATTAGTTTCATAAAACTTGAAGTAAACCTACTGGCACAGTATTCTGTTGGTAAATTTTAATGGTTTAAACAATTTGTACACAGCTTAGATGCAACTGACAGAATTCTCTGTAAATTTCCTGGGTTTTTTTTGGTGTTAAGAAGAACATTTTGATTTGTAGGTGTTAGGTAACAGCCTGTTGAGGTGTAGAATTCTGAATTTAGAAAAGTGTTAATGAGTCCAACTGGAAACATAATTGAAAAGCAAAAGAACAGATTTTCGATAGCGTCTAGGCTTTTGTCCTGGAGCAGTCCAAACTGAGAGTAGCTTATTAGAAAGTCTTTTGTCTATCCTGCTTAGAAATAGTTTTCAAGATTTTAATAATTACATTTTGCCACCAGATTGCAAATAATAATAAGATTATTATATGTCTGTTACTAGAGTAGAAATTTTAAACAAGTTCCCAGGTATTATGATACAGCATACAGATAAGTGATACAGCATGATTTCTAAGGCTTTTCTGATTTCTAGGGCAAAGTTTAACCACAATTCAAAGCAGCATGTTCAGGTGTTATAGGTGATTTATAACTTAGTAAAAGGCAGAGTAGAGATTCTTGCTAGAAATATGTGGACTGATTGTTCAAGTTGAAAAGAACCTGCATAGAAGTCTAAACATATGTTTAAAAATTAGCAGAGTTTTATCCATCCCAATTACATAAATCCATTTTAGCTCCCATTGCATACATTTCTTTGCGTTTGTAAGTAAGGTTTATTTCCATCATAAGGGAACACTAATTACAATTTAATATAATTATTTATAAAGATCCATGTCCATTCTTTATCAATGCTAAGTTTACTTTAGACTCTAATGTACTGCACAGTTTTGCTAGCCAAGATCTGCTTGGACAGGAAAATAGTTCGGATCTAGTCTTTGTTAGAACGCAAAGGTGACAGAAAAGATAAATGAAGTTGCAACACCAGGTGAAGTACTTAGGAGCATATGAATAAAGTTAACATATACAGAATGCTAACAAGTATAATAAAGGCACTCATTTTTAAAAGGCAAAATCCCAATACTTCCTGTCTTACCTAAATTAGTTTGGAGAATGAGAGGCTTATGCATGAGGACAGCAAGTCCTTATTTAAATGCCACTCACTTCTTACAGCCAAGTGGATTCAGCCAGCCAGGAAATAACTATTGTGCCCTTGCTCGACATACTTAAAAGCTAGTGGGCAGTTCAATATCCAGTGAGTGCTTTTTATAGGCCACATAAAAAAGATTGCATCAGCTTCTGTACACTAGGCTCATATATTTAATTGAATAGTTGCCTCTCTCTAATCTCATACAATTTACCTGGAAGTAAAAGAAACCCATTACAATTCAGATGTGTGTATTGTTTGAGCAGCTCCTTGAGGGATAAAAGTGATTTTTATTACATAAGATAATTTGCACATAATTTCTTTGGAAATCTATTATATATATTTGCTATACTGCCATACTGGATAATCAGAATAATAGCTTTTTGTAAAAAACAACCAAGCCTCCCCCACCTGCCAAAAAAAAAAACCCAAAAAAACAAACAAACAAAAAAAAGGTATTACAGTAAACTGTGTATCGCCTGTGTTCAAGCTGACAGTAAGTAATTTTCTTCAGTTTTTTTTTCCTGAAAATAAAGGTTTCCTTCCTGTAAGTAACTGTTTATTCTGCTCTATATGCTTTCAAATTCCATGTCAAGTGAATGTGGTAGCTGTTAAGCAGTCAGCTCTCAACCTAGATTGGTATCCAGAAACTGTTAATGTTTAAAGTTTCCTTGTTGCTTTTGGAATGCAGTAAAGCCACACCAAATAAGGGCAGGAACATTGTTATCAGCAGCCCATTTTTTCAGCTGTGTAATCCAATAATTGCCAGGCTGTGATGCCTATAACTCATTGCTACACCTGGAGGAAGTGAGATTCCACCACAGATGTGTGCTATACTCTGTACACTTATGCAGCCTAGCAGAGCTTACAGCTTCCAATGTTCTTGCCATCTCCAAAGACAGAATGGAGGAGAGGAGATCTGTCTGCTGTTGTGCACATGAGCAGACTCCAGCCTTCTGATACTGGCACTGGGATCCAGCACCATTCTTCCAAAGTGGTAATACTTGAGCAGTATTCACGAGCCCTAGTGGGGTCAGTAAGTGGATTCCTTTACTGGTTCACCCAATGACCCATTTTCAGCTTAGGCTACACTAAGAAATGGAAACCCAGTATTCTTCTCTTTCTTCCTCCAGAACTCCACAGAACACAATGTTTGCATGTTATTCAAATCATCATTTGCTGAAAGAGCTGTTCTTAACAGGGCTGCACAGATGAAACAGCTCATAGCATAAGATGTCTTAGTTCCTTGCACTTGACTTTAGAATTGGAACAACTGTTTAAACAAGTGAAAGTTGACTTGTGTGCACATTCATGTATATGTGTTACATTCATATAATTACAAAAGAAAGTAGTCTTGGTTATTTTTAATTGTACTTTTATGTTTGGAATCTTCACAGTGAAATTTTTTCAAGTTTCCCTTGACCATATGAGCAAAAGCAATTGAGCGGAGCCTTGTTTGAACGACTCATTCTTTCTGGTTAAATGCATTGACTCAATATATTTTGTGAAAAAGAGAAACAAGGGAAAGAACCATTCAAGACAAACTGCTGACTTTCCAGCTGGCCTTAGTTCCATCTTTCTTCCTGTCTTTTCATCATGCCTGTAACCTGACAAAATCTCTCTGCAGGGGAAGAAACATTCATCACAGTATGTTCATGTGAGATTTTTCTTTGCAGCTTCTTTGGCAGGCAATTTTTCCTGCTACATGTATAACCATTCTGAAGGGATAAGTTGTTCTTTGGGAAACAGCATAACCCCTAAAAACTTCATTCTTTTGCATCCTTTTGCTTCCCCATGCTGGATTGTCCACCAAAAAATCTGAAGCTGTGTCTCTGTAAAGCACTGGAGGGAGTAGCAAGGGTGAGCCAGTCTCCCTATGTTGAGATATTTTAAATGCTTTATTTAGAACAGAAGTCAGATGGTATCACAGCTCTATAGTATAATTGCTCACTTGCTGAAATAGTGATTTCAAGTGTAGGTGAGGATAGAGCCATTTAAAGAATTTAAGCCAAGTGACGTTTGCTGTTTTCTCCATGTTTGAACTATGAAAAATCCACTAAAAACGAATGTGCTTAGGGTGGGTTTTGTATTTATTTGTTGCATAACTCACCGAAAAACGAGAGACATCAGTCTAGTTAAACATTTGATTGGAAACACAGGTGTTGAGTTGTTCATGTTGCTTATCTTTCGTATCAGAAACCTTTTCTGTCTCATAGAAATCTTTCTTGGCTGTAATGGCTATGATTACATTACTGTTCTGGTTTTGAGCAATGACACAATTTTGAAAAAGCTCCTTGGTTAGGCTCATTTATGGTGCGTAGATTCAATGTACAGGGGTGTGTTATTCTTGCAAACTGGATTTTTTTTTCAGAGGAAGGCACCTAGAAACTATGTCCCAGTGCACTTTGACCCTTTATGGTGGCATAAAAACCTAAGCCAGCAATTGGTGCTTTGGACATATTTGAACAGATGTGAGGAATACATTTAGTTTATGAGAACTGACTAGTCTGAAATAAAGTCTGCTGAGCTACATATAATATAAGACAATATGGCTTTAGCACCTATTGCTTTGATTTATTAATCTTTTGTTCTGCAGGGTTGCTTAGATATGTCAGCATAACCTAAAAGTTTTAGGAGTCATCAGGTGCTAAAACAGAACAAGTGAGAGGAATGTTTCTCTCTGCCTTGCATTAGCTATTGTATTTTCATCTTTAGAACTGAGATGTACTTGGAAGCAAACTTAAGCAAGGTGCCAGCAACCAAAACCATTTATTTATGGAGTGACCCAGCAAGCTGTCAGACTACAGGCACTACATGGCAATGCCTTGTGGAAAAATCATATCAAACTTGTTAGGTTTGGTTAGTTTTTTCACTATATAGGGGTAAAATATTATTGCTTCAAAGCATTTTTGTGTTGAGTTTCAATGTTATGCTAATTCAAACGTCAAAGAGGAAATAGCATTCTAGCTTAGTGGTCTCTACAAGTCAGGAAAGCCAGATCATATCCTCTACGAATTAAACTACTATACTAAGGAGAGATTTATTCTCAGAGTTTTTCAGATTTCTAATTAAAATCTCCAATTCAGAATTTTTATTTTCAACTGTAAATTGGTTTAGGATTTTCCAGGCAAGTCTTTGTTAAATGCCTGCATTCACCAGCAGCTGTGATTCAAGTCTTGTTTTCCCATGAATTCTCAGTTCCATATCCCAGTGGGTAAGGTGACAGCCACTGAGAGGTAACAATCCCAGAGCTGATGAGAAGAGGCTACAGTGGAACTCGTGCAGTTGGCCAGCACCTGTTGTTAAGGCTGGCCCATCAAGATCATCTCTGAGAATGATCGTACATGCAGATACATGGTCAAATAGTTTCACTCATTCTGCAGAGACAGTTTTTGTGCAAGGATTCCAGAAAATACTGATCTAACTATTGACATGCTCTTGAAGGCAAGACAGCATTATTCTTCTGGAGAGTCTTAGGACATGAACACTAAAAAGGCATTTCCTGTGGATTCAAAAAACATTCCTAAAAATCAGATTTCTTGCTTTTGGGAAAGTAGCTGTTTCAAAGTGAAAGTCTGTTATTTAAAAAAAAAAAAAGAAGTCTTTCAAGATGGCTTTTCAAGACCCTGGTCATCATTCATGAAGTTAAATACTAAGCTCTGTGTTCTGCCCTGTGGTTTTGCTGCATATTGTTTCGCCATACTAAGCTGTCACAGAGAAAACCAAGTTGATAGTCCATTCTCATGGTTTTTCTGTTGTTTTCTCTGGCATCTTGTGTTTACTACATGCAATAAGGACAGTGTTTTGGAAACACTTTTTTGTACTTAAGCACTAAGAAAATGGTCTCAGTTTCAATATCAATGTAGTACTTTGAGAAAAAAAGATAAGCCTAGTATATGCAATTTTCTTAAAAAGAATAAAAACTAACCAAATGGTTGAACTCTTGGATGAGGGTTGCAGGAAAAATAATTGCTGTACCATTTACAACTGACTGTATGCTTTACAAACTTTTGCTCAGTGTCTACCTTATAAGCAATATTTATGAACAACAACATAATAATAATAAAAAAAAAAAACCACCAAAGCCAAGTAAGTGAAAAGAGGCAAAGAACAAATTGACCTGAATTCAGAGGCACTGGAAGGGAGACAATCTCTTACCTGGTTAGCTTTTTGACAGGAATGTAGCAGCTCTGTTTTTGCACGTTGGAATGAATGGAAGTCTTCAGCCAGACATCACTCTATTTGCATAAAAGATAATTATTAGCTAAATATTCCTTAATGTAAGAATGTGTTGTTGTGGAATCTTGATCTTGGTGTTTGGTAGCATGTTGTCACTTGTATCACTTTGTAAAACTGGATATATATGTATTGCTAGCTGAGGATTTGAGTTTAAGTAATGCATGAGATTATTAATTAACTAGCACTGATCCAAAAATTGTGCTGAGTTCAGGCTAGCACATCTCTGACCTTTGAAGCTGCTTCTTGTCTGAGATTTGATCTGGTTTACGCATCCTCATGTAGCATTAGCTTTTGATATTACATGTTCAAGGTGTACGAATAGAACTTCCGTCTTGCTTGAGATTTGTATCCTTTGCAGGCTGGAATAAGTCCTGTTCTGCTCAGTGCATAGGATGGGAGAACTGGAGGTCAGAGTTCTTTTTCTACATGTCAGCACATTCAGACCACAATATTTTTTGCTTCTCTGTAAACCAAAGACTTCATAATGTAGGCAGATCAGAAGGACAAAGATAGACTTCTGTTGAAAGTCTACTTCATTCTTGTGAGGTATATAAATGACCAAGTTCCCTCTCAGTTATCTTAGATCTTTGTGTAAGTGCAGACCTATCCAAGTGATAAATAACATCCATCTCCTCCCCTTGACAAAGGTGATTGGTAATGTTTAATGGTTACTAAGCAGTGTGGATTAACAGGTTGGGCACAAGGCCACGACCTGTAGGGACTGTATTCAGCTGGCCTACAAGCTAAGGGGTGAGCAGATGTGCCTTTCTCAGCCAAGCAAGAAGACGAACTGGCATGCAGTAAGTATCTGAGATGGGAGTTGGAAAGGTCACAAAAAGACTGTGTTGTTGGCACACAAGCATGACTAGAGCGGGCCAGGTTTCAACATTGTCTTTTATCCCTGCGCAAAAAGTTGTTCGCTGCTCTTTAGAAGTAAGAAGGAAACATAAAAATTATGTAAATGAAAAGTCAAAACTTAGGCAAGGGACAAGTAGAAATAGCTGTGATGTTAAACTGGTCATGGATTCTTAAAACTACTGGCTACTACCAGGAGCTTAGAATTGGTGGTAGTAGTTGTGATGTTCTAAATCCAAAATTTAAAGAAGGTAATTTCACTCTTACCAAAATCCTATTGTTTGCTTCTTTGTTATGGAAGATCTTGTCAACCACTCCTTCACTTTCCCCTTTGCTAAAGTACCTCCTATAAAAAAGGGGATGCAGGAGTATACCTTATGAATTTTGCACGCTGATCACAAAGATAGTGTGTTCCTTTGGTTTTGTGCTCTACAGAATAGAAGATTTCACTGCTTCTGTTAATTTAATTTTAGCCTTGAGGTATTTCTTAATTAAAAATAAAGTGACTTAAACTCAAGTTTCTCAAATTCATCCTTTCGTCCATTTTACTGTCTAAATCTTAGAACCAAGAATTATCATGTTTGGTGACCTCCTAAAATGTGTTTACCATCTGCTTCAGTACCTAAATAAATTTTTTCTCCTTTTCAACTCCTGTCCAATATTTGGAAATTCTGTTACTTTTGGTATTTGCAGTATTGGAATTTGCAGAATAATTGGGGTTTGCCCACTTCACAATTTTTTTGACAGAGACCCCTCCACATTTCTCTCCAACAGCACTTTTCCCAATATGAGGCTCCTAAGAGAAAGGAGGATATTATTGTATCATTATCACTTGACCCCTTCCATATAAAGTTGTTTATAACTTTGTTTTGCCTCAAGCTAGCCTAAAAATAGCACTTTGAAATGTAAAAGAAAGAAAGAAACTTCAAATACTAATTCTGAACATTTTTTTGGTACAGTACAGTGCCAATGAGGCTGAATGTCTCTGGACAGGACAGTTCCACGTGGGAAAAAATTGACAAAATAAAGCAATCTCTCATTCTATCTGTATAAATTTTGAAAATTATATAGTTTTGACAGAACTGTGTTTTATGATGAACAAGATTTACAAAAATACTGACAGCAGAAGGTTCATTAATGGATTGTGGAGATGAGGGTTCATACTCCATTACATGAAGTCATTCATCAAGGCTTCAGTCCAGCAATAATTCTGAGTGGGCTGGTCCCACCATCCTGGTTGAATTCCACTGACACTAACACTCAGTTCTAAAAGTGCTGTCTTTCCTTGTCAGCTGCTGAGTAGTGAAACAGTGGTATCTGGCCAAAACAGCTGAAAGAGGTACTGCAGTGAAACACCTATCTCTAACAATAGAAACTACAGTAGAAAAGAATGACAAACATTGACCATTAATTTTGAGTTTACAGATGATTTTTGTTTGTATGACTTACTATTTATCTTTATGAACAGATGCACAGTTTCAATTGCTTAAAAAACTGTAAAGAGTTAAAAGCAGAATTGAACAAAAGTGTTTATGAAATAAATGATGTAAAAAATACATTTGACATTGTTAACACATTTACTTGAGGATTTTCAGATGATCTCAGAAAAATTCATGGCATTGCTGTGTACAATTCAAATCCAGTAACCTAACTGTTAAAAAATTAATGCTAAATTAGTCACATACAGACAGTTAATCTCAGAATCATAGTTAAAAGTGTTTGTTTACTGGGTCGCAGTCAATAATATCAAATCTTCAAAAGTACATAGTCCAAATGGAATAGGCATGTGCTTCCTTCTGTGCAAATGTCGGAAGTTCAGAAATTCAGTGAATTAAAAAAACTCTTAAACCTAATGCCTGCATTGTTTAAAATGCTCTCAAGCATTTAAGCACATCAAGTAGGTGATGTGCCTAAAAAGCACGCATTTGGTTGCATTTTAGTAGGAAAGATGGGAGAACTGAAAGTAAGCATCCACTCCCTTCCAATCCACTATGCGCTGCATTCTGCATACCTTTTCTAGCTGTGACAAGTGCCTGATGCAGTTAAAAGTGATGTATATATGTGGAGAGTCATGTTACTGATTTTTTTTTTTAATGAAAAACTGTTGCACAGTTTCCAGGAGAAACTGAGATCTTCAAGATTCAGTGCAGATGTGTATGTTCAAAATTGAGGAAGGCTGTCATTCAGCATGCATGCCCCTTTCTATTTCCCACTACAAATGCAGAACCAATGGATTAGTACTTACCAAAGGCACAAAGTAGATGCAGTAGTTCCACAGCCGTTCTCGTATCAGCACCCAGTAGCGCAGTACCTCAGGATCACAGCTTTCTATAAGAATAGATTAGAAATTTTATCATGATATAGTGCGGGCCTTTCCAATTGGGTATTGCTCTCATAATGTTTACAGTGAGATAATATAAACACTAGCACTTGAGAAATCTTTGTCCTGTATAGTGTAACCACAGATAAAAGATAAACTTTAAATCATTACATTACAGAAGCTGGTAACCTCTGACTTCTTACTAATCTCTGCTATTCTGCTTTAATAGAGCTGGTTACACTGTGTGGAGTTCAAATAGAATTGCAGTCCTGATATAGCTTTTTACAGTCTTTTTAACTGGGGTTTTCTGGGGCTTTATATACTAACTTCAATTAGATGAAAAAATACTCTTAATGTGTTAAATGAGATTAGGGCAGGAGGTATGTGGAACTGTCCTTCCACTTAGTGCTTAGTTGTCAATGGTCACTAATTGAGGTTTGGCCTTTGAAAAAGCATTTTTATTGAAATAAATCATGAAGGGGGTCTAGCTGATAAATCTTACATATAGGACGAATTTACATATATCAGCTGACATTGAGTGTAAAATGTCTGAGCTTTCCTGCCTTCTAAGGAAAACTGTTGTTTCATCTCCAAACAGCCAAGACTGTAGCACCAAAGCCTGCTTATTGATGAAGATGAATATTACTACTGATATTTGTATATCATAGAGGCAAATTTAATGTAGCAAGGATAGTCTCTGTGGAATTCTGAAGCTTGTTCACACATTCCTTGAAACTGTATGTAATCTTAATTGGATATTGACAACCAGTTTCTGGGTGCAAAGAAAATAGATTATTTCTTCCTGCATTGTGAAGTAAATTTTCATTTTTCATAAACACAGAATGTAATGCATCTTTATATTGAATGGGGAGATATTTTTCATATTAGTGGAAGTTTTTCAGGATGGGGGAGGAAAAAGGATAATACATGAACATGAAGATCATGGAATGTAAGAGCTATCCATACTGTATTTAAAAATACACCACTAGTCTAAATTGTAATGCCAAACCCAGGTTCAAAATATAATTATCAGATCTCACTTTGTAGAGACTTTTAGGTTTGTATCTCATATTAAACTATCTATAAATGCAGCTGGCTAGTTTTGCCTCCTTAATTGTAAGAAGTTTAATGTTTTATATTTGAGAGTGAAGAGCAGACACTGGCATGCCATTTAAAAAGCTGCACTCTCAAGATTGTCTTCTAGTGATCGTTTGTCAGTTCTGTAGTACTCAGAAACCACTCATCACAAAAATTCTTCAAGATTGAGAGCAAGACATGGAAGGCATGTTCATTTTGCCTTTTTACCATCAGAAACTATTAAACATTAGTATGTTAGAAAATAAACTTGGTATCATTTTGCAAACAAGTGACATATTCAAGTTAGTCATAAAGTTGCACATGGGGAATCCAGGATTGATAGAGAAAGACAGACCTGATATGCAAAATAGATCCAGCAGCTGTCGGACTTTATCAGACTGTCTGTATTTTAGATGTAAAAGAAGTACATCAGCTGAGAAATCTATCTGCAAATCTTCACACCTTCAGAATTTACCTCCATGTTTTTCTTTTCTTAGACTGTTGGTCTGTCCATTTACATGCTCCTTAGTACACATCTTGACAAGTGGAAAAAAGTTTTGAGAATGGAAAAAGTTAAAATACCTGGTAAAAGTAGTATATTGTGCATTATTGCAAAATTTCGGGTCCAGTTACAGTAAATGCATGAGCAAGCAAAGTGCTTGTAAGAGCACAGTAAGTAAAGCATTGCTGAACTTGGTTCTTGTTGCATATTTAGCAGCAGGGACGGCAATAATTCCTTCTCAATGTTATGACTTACACAACAGTAAATAAGCTATTTTCAGTGATATAGATGGAATCACATACTTTTGGACTGTATTTCCTTGTATAGCTGGCAGCAAAATAATAGATGGAGCATAAATGGCAAATAAAGATGTGAACCTAAAGAGGTGATAATAACAGAACTGTGAAACGATAATGGTAAGTCAAATATGTACCATGGAGGCTGATTTCAGAAGGTGCAGTATTGTGTGTAAATGAATTAGAATGCTGGATGCATACAGAGAACTGTTCTGTCACTGCTTGGGAAGAAAAGTTCAGTGACAACTTTCCCAGGCAGTGCCAAAAGGAGTTATGTGCTTAAAGTAAGCTAGTTTTAGCATTTGGTCATGTTTTCTCTTCCTTGTGCATCTTTACTCTTCATTATTGATTAAGTCTCCCTGTCACTTCATGTCAAAACTTTTGCTTATAGGTGACTTTATTTGGACTTCAATCATCAAGGGCAGCATCAAACCACGGTGAACATTTTACTTGTAGCCAAGTGTTATGCAGAAGGAAATCAATCAGTTTCATACATCAAACTCAATCAGAAAGGTATCCTCTAGCAGTCAGTGCACATACAGTGACTGAACCTTTCAGTCACTTGCAAAGCCTTTAAAATTGTAGTGAAGAATCAGCTGAAAAGCATTTTCTGCTATTTCACCTTATTATGTAATAGTTCCCTTTGCAAATGAATGTGAACGTAGCAAACCTGAAGAAGGGATCACAGGGACACTGAATTGTCCATGCCTAAGTGATCTGATTGGCTATGTTCACATGTCTAGAGAGGTCAGATACTAAAATAGCATGTACCTTTGCCTAAATTGCTTCTACAGCCTGTTTCCCTTTTTACGTCTGGAATTTGTTTTAAAGGGGAAGGGGGGTGTGGGGGGGAGTAGAGACACAACAGTCTTAACAATATTTTCCGAGGCTAACTCACCTCGGCACAGGAAGCTGTTGGTGCTTTGTCTGTCTCTCTCTTCCCCTCACACACAGCACGCTCGCTGCTGAAAGGACTGAGTCTATGCTCACAAAAGCAGGCTGAGTAAGAAATGGAAAATCATAGGCCGTGATTAGCATCAGCTTGAAAACATCCATTGTTTGCTTGCAATTCTGTGCCTGTGAATTTCAGCCAGATCACAGCAAGGATTTTGTGAGTTGCTTTGCAAGGTGAAGCTCAAACACTGCTGATTTCAAAGAGCAGAGATGCTTATTAAGATGCTGTATAAATCAAAGTCAGTTCTATTTTTATGTTTTTAAAAAAATAGAAAGATTCAGCTGAATGCACAGCCTCTTGGCTGGCTTGTAGAAGAGGCAGTGATTTCCAGTAAATAACAGCTGATGTATTCTCCATTTTTTGAAGCGGTTTATTCCTAAGTCACACGGATTCATACCCATCCTTCTTTTTGTGCGTGTTCCACACTGGTTGGTTGTGTGGATGGATTAACTGTGACAAGCTGTGACATCAGCAAAGGCTGGATGCTGCCTGGCTCTCTGATTTTGTAATACATCCTCCTCTTACTGCTGGGCTGACTCCTTCCCGCTATAGGATGACTGAATTGTGCAAAGCGTGGGCCCACCGACTGAAGTGGTGGGCATTATGCTTCTGTGCAGAGGCTGTGCCTTAATTGTAAAGCAAGCAGATTTTCCAACCCCGCTTACAAAAATGTTTGAGCTGAGAAGCAAATGCAGAAAAATATTAATGCTAATAAATAGACACAGAAGTGGTGAAATATACAGGTTATTTAGTGTGGATGTGATAGTCTCTGGCCTTTGAAAAAGCCTCTGTTTTAGGTTTTTAGTTAGCAAGGCGTGTGAAAAACACAGGCAGTATTTTGTTTGGGGACCACCAGGGAGGAGGAATCAGTGTTCATCAGCCTGAAAACTATCGAGTTATCATGGTTATTTTGGATTATGGGGATTTTGTGAACAGGAGCCAATTTACTTTACCTGTAATGATCATGGGCAGTGAGAGCAGGTGGAACAAGAACAGGGTGGAAGCAGTTCTCGTGTGAACGAGTACTATATTGTTAGTTTCCACTCAGTTCAGGAGGGGGAAGTGTTGTTTAATTAATAACCCAGGAGTCTACTGATTTCTTAGTTATTAATGATCTTGTACTTAAACCTGAAATACCAGACTGGTAGGTTTTTTGGTTGACACTGATGAGACCTGAAGAGAACTGCTGAGAATTCAGCTTCTGGGTTATTCAGCCCTTTGTATACTCTGAGGTAACATTTCAGTAGTGCTCACAGTTCCTTAGGATCCGCTTTTAAGGTCCAGAGGTTTCTTAAGTACTCAGCAGAACAAGAAGCTTATGTAGACAGTTGGTGGGTTTGGAGCAAACAAAATCTTTGTAAAAACCTGATCTTTAAACTGGCTTCATTTCATTCCTCATAGCTGCAAAAGTAATTAGAAAAACTAAGGAGGCGGGATCCTTTTGTGTTGTAAGAGGCACTTTGGAGCACAATTTCCATTCTGAAAAAAAACTTTGCTGACATTTTCTGTCCAAAGCTTTTGACCTTCATCTTGTAGATGCTCTCCTCTTAAGCTTATATGCTTCCCTGTCCATTTAACAGCCTGTTCTGGCTAAAAGCAGGACAGGTACTTCTGAAGACCACTCCTTCTGGGGCACCTTGTAGCAGAAAGAATTTGAAATGGCATAGATTACTGTTGTTTGTTCCCCCAACAGTAATTGTTGTGGGAACCTTTGGAAGTTTGTTGTTTGCTTACAGTGAACAGCTTGACTTTAGGCACTAATGTCCTGTCCAGGGTAGATGGACACTCTTGTGTGTTCTGGAGTTTTACGATGTCATCATAAAATGACATCATGGATTCTAGAAAGGTGGTAAGTAATTGCTTGGGACACTGTATCTACGGATCCTCCTTATTGTAATAACTTACTTCAAGAACTGTTTTCACTTCATTTAGTCTTGAGAGGGGGAATTTAATTATCATGCATATTTACATTCATCAAGAACAATGGTGATGGTGTTACCATTGGTCCACATCCTGGACCTGGACACTGGACAAGAGTGGTTGCAGGAGCCCCCTTAAAAGGGTGGGCAAAGATGGTCTGGCACAGCTAGGGATCTTTATCAGATGAATAATGGTATGTAATATGGTCATTATCTCAGCAGAAGTACTAAATACTGCCACAGCAAGGTGGTCTCTTACACTGCACTGTTGCTTCTCTAAGATTGTAATACAGAAAAACTTCATTGGAGAAAGGGGATTTTTAGGTGACTCCTTCATGGAGTCCACCTTCCAAGTATGAGGTTAGCCAACAGTCTGCTGAAAAATTTTACAGGTGTGAGTTGCGTCTCTCCTCTGCTACCACTCCTCTGCCAGTTTTCTGTCCCTGCTTCTTGACTACATTTGGAACTAGGTGAGCAATCTTTCCAAGCAGAAGCTCCCAATGAGGATGGCAGCAGGCTGTGCTGCTGTGGGAGTGGTGTTAGCCAGCCACTAAGGCCAATCTGCCCAAAGAGAGGCTGTTCTCAGATACTGATGAAAACAAGCCAGATTATGTCAGTTTTTGGTGTGTGTGGTAGCTGTGTTTACCAGAAACACAAAAGGGAGACCACACTAGCTGAATGAGAATGTCAGGATGAGGATGAGTGCTATTCTAGTATATTGGTATTTCCCAGCCATCCTTAATCCTAGGCTCTCTTCAACAGAGTATCTCTGTTGATGGTTACCCTACATGGTACATTTTTATTCCTGAACAGGGTGTGACCTACTGACAGGGGTCAAGGCTTCCTGTCCCAGGAGATTTAATTCAGTACATTACAATAAAGTCTGATAAAGTTAGCTTGATGTGTTATCAGAGATTCAGTACTTGACTGAAGATCACCTGGAATGGAAACACTCCCTGCCTGTGGTTTTTGTTCTCTCTTTTCTGTAGATAAGATATTTGGTCCAATGTGTGTATGTGCACATGTTTTCCAGGGCATGTACAGGATCAATGCAGGGCAGAAGAGAAGCAACAGATGCTGGCACAGGAGGGAAGCAATAGCTGTAGGCTAAGGAGTAGTATCTGCTAGCTGGAGCAGATCTGGCTGTTATGCAAGGTATCAGCAGCTAAAGCTGTTTTACCTCTGCCCTCCCAAGAGACTGAGTTTGTGAATGAGCTGAAAGTGGCGTGGATAAGAAGCACAGCATGAGTATCTTATAACAATCTGGCAAGCTGTCTAGTGCTACCTATACATCTGAAAAGAATTTCCCCCTATGAAAAAAATTTATTTCAGTAATAAGAGGTAGTGGAAAGCTGTTAAGATGGGCCTGTAACCTTGGATTCAGCAAAGGATTGCCCATGAAGCAAACCTTTCCTAGGAAGGGAGCAACCAGCTCCCTTTTGTGACAACCGGCAGACACCCCTCTGTACTCCTCACTGCTCTTCATATTCACAGCACGATTGTTGCTCCCAAGAGGCGGCACATGAGTCTGGAACTAAGACCATGATACAGACTGGAAAGGTTCCTCACCAGCAGGCAACAGTCTCTGGAATATAGAAATCTCAGACCTGGTGCTTCTATGGGTGTTGGTGCCAGGATACCAGTAAATGTGCTTTAGTGTAGTTGTTTATAATGACTGAAGATGAGAAGGTCTATCTGGCAAGCTTCCCGGTAAAATCGCAGCTGAGGAACAGTTGAAAGCCAGGCACAGACAGGACAGTGACTGCTGCTTGACATTCAAAATACCTGACGGCAAACAATGAACAACCGTAGTCTTGCAAGCACTCAAATGAAATGATGAGTACATAACCTTCTGAGTGCTTGTAATAAATTAAGGCAGTGGTGTCTAGAAACCATGACAGAAATATTGGAAGAGGAGCAGGCAAAAAGTAGATTGTGAAATTCTATGGGCTTGCAACCAAGAGCCCAATCACAGGTACATGATGTTCTACCAACAGTTTAGATGTAGAAAGATGTTTTGAACAGCTTTGGCCATGAATTTATCCTCTGCCACAGATTAATCCTCTGCCACGGATTTACCTTATCATGTGTCTGTATAACAGTTTTGATCTGGTCTTCAGTATCGTAAAATTATCTTCAGAGCACTCCTGGCAAGGCCCTGGCAGTTGAGCCCATGTTGTCCATGCAGAACATTTGTAGTAGTACCAGTTTCTGTGCCTCAAGTGCAACAGTCAGCATGGCTTCCAGCCACTACATGGCAGGCAACCATGCAATCCAGATTCTAGCGGTACTGTATGTTCTGTAAAATAATGCATCGATCTCACATCAGGAATGTAGTATAGGTAAGGATAAGATAAAAATCTTATGATAATGAGCAAATGTCAATCCTGTCAGTCAAGTAATCATTTTATTAATGGGAGCATATTGTCTGGTTCACTTGGTGGGAAGAAGAGATTCTTATAAAGTGACAGATCAGCCAAAGAGCTTAAGAAGTGCCTCTACACGTATGTGCATAACAAAAGATCTTGTGTATCGTCACTCAGTCATGGTTGGCAATGGCATTCTGTTTTAAATGTGTTACATAATTGGTGCAGTCAGAAAAATGTAAATATCCTGGGATCTTAAGTGTACAGGCACCAAATAGAAGGTTTTATTTGTGGCTATATTTTATATGCTTATTTATGGTTATATTTTCAAATAATACTGTGTAGACCTTGGACTGAAGCCAGGAAGACCCTAGTTTCTTTGCTTTTATCTGTATGGCATTATTAACTTTTTACAAGGCAGTGTAGTTAATAATTCTTACGCACACACTGTAAGTGTGCATGTAAGCAAATTATTCAATAGAACACAGGGTACAACTGGAAATAGTTAATGGATCTGAGGGAGCAGACTAGTTTTAGCAAAAAAAAAAAATTGTCTTTGAACTTTGGAATAGGGCTTTTTTTTTAAAAACCTCTGTCTAAGCAAAAAAAACCCCCAGGTTCCAAATGGCCATTCTTTAGTTCAACAGCGACTTTTAAAATACTTTTAAGTATACTAAAGCAAATATCTTTTTGCTATTTGCTTCTTTTACAGCTGCACCATTTGATTTGGGCAGGAACCCTAAGCCCATCAGTTTCTGTCATAGTGGTGAGACATACTTTAGAAAGAAAAAACCCGCTTCAGGTCTTTGGTAAAAGAGTGTGACCAGGCTGGGGCTAAGACTGTGTACTTTGTTACATAACATGTGGAGCTGGCATAGTGGATATGGCCTATGTTACACTTTGCTTGCCTTGTCTTCTTCTTCTAGATCCTGGTCAGAGATTTGTCCTCTTCATATTACATAATTCCCCTATTTTTTCGCTAGGCAATTCTGTCAGCCCTTCTTACTTCTCTGAGAATTTGGAACTACTGTTACAGATTCTTCACTAAAACCTTTCTTTCACAAGAAAGCACAGAGAAAGAGCCTCCATTAAAGAGGCTCAGAAATGCACAGAGAAGTACAGAAAGAAGCAAGTTGTCACTCTGAGCACAGAACCCAGCAATGATTTAAGAGCTCTGCTGATGGCCCGCTTCTCATGTTTGATCCTGTTTGCTTGCCATGCTATGCTAGCACTGATCAGTTGCAAGAAATGTGGTTGTCTCTCCCCTTTCCATCATACTGGCAGCATTGCATCTGTAGTTTACTTGTATAGCTTTCCACCCAAGCAAAGGCAAAGTGCCTAGGAAAGAGCAGGCAGGACTTCACAAGAAGTGGTCAGGCTGCACTGTACCAGATAACAAATTAGTTGTAGTGCCCCGGCATGGTTGGAGAAATCAACTTTGAGAGGGGTTGCCAAGGCTTCATGCAGTGCCACTGTGACTGGGGTTGGACTTATGTCAAGGGTGCTTAAAAAGCCTTTTGCTCAGGTCATACTGAGGCCAGAATTTGGCCACCAGGCCAAGGCTGTTTCTTGGACCAAACAGCAGTAAATCACACTAACAGAATGTTCTTAACAGAAGTTCATTGTAAATTCTTATTTGGCACTTCATACTGGCAAAACTTCTCCATCCCTTTCAGATTTCGGTTAAATCAGGCCACAAGTTCAGAAGTTGTGGGAAATTGACCTGCATAGTACCTTGTATTTATTTCTACTGGAAAAAGAAAAGCCTTTCAGCAATTTAAAGCAAATCTTCTAGTGTATCACATATAAATTGCAAATGCCATTTTTCATCCCCTGGATAAAAGAATTCCAGTGTTCCCATCCATGTGCATGTCCACATTTTGGTACCTGTGTTCCTGCAAGATTCTTTGACACAAGGGAATGCATCGTAGGGTGCTAAGTCTTTGATGCATTTATTCAAAGCTGGATGGAAGATTTGCAGCCCGAGACCCTGGGAGTACAGGAGAAATATTAAGCAGATGCTTACAATGAGGTAAAAATTACAGACATTTTGTGCATAAATTCAGCATTCTTTGAAAGATATAAAGTTATTTTTCATCTGGACCTAAATCCATAAGGAGTGCTACTAAGTAATCTATATTATATACTGCAGTTTAGGAGTACATTAAGAAAGACTGCATATGAGGCAGTATGAAAAGAGCTGGCTTAGCAGTGGGTGATCCGATGGAAACTGAAAAAACAACTTAAGCCAAAAAAAGAAAATCTATGTAAATTTTACTTCAGCACAGAGTTAAAAATCTTAATATTCTGTGAAAAAACAGAATTCAGCAAGCAGACCCATATATTAAATTGCTTCTATTGCTGCTGAAATCAGTAAAGGGCATGGATTAGTCAAGAGACATGACTTGCTTATAGTGAACACCTATTGCTTTAGAGGAAGGAAGTTTGTGTACAGTTCCAAGAACCCAAGTCTTAGGCAAATTTTGAGAAGGAAGCCATCTGACTCATTATCTACTAATCTAAGTCCTATCTTTGTCATAATATTTACACTTGTGGTTTTTATTGCCTTTTTTCTTCAGAGTGGTGAATGGCAAACTTAATTATGATTTTACTGCCCTGGATAACCTTATGGATTGGCTGTGGGAAAATAAGCTGATTCCAGGTAAGGGCAGCTCCCTGCTTCCACAGCTTGGTAAATCTGTTCGTCCATATTGTACAGTCATTAGAATATTCTTAGAAAACTTCTCCAAAGCTGGTTTTGATAAAATATTCATTATTTACCTATTTGCCTTTACATCATGTCCCAGTGTGAGCAAAAGGATATTATAGCAATTAAGACAACACAATTTGTTTTACATTGCCTTTGAAGGCAGTTTCAGATGGTTCTACTTGTAAATGAGATCTCTTGAAGAGAGTATTGTTCCCATTGACATATATCTAAAAGGGTCAGAGAAGCAGGTACTCCAGGTATAACTTCCCAAAAATTCATGCGAACATCCACTCTTTCAAGTTTCCTCTGAGCCCTGCATTTATGTTGACAACTACTAGCTTTGACTACTATAGTCACTGACAAGTAACAAGTAAACAGCCTCAAATCTGAAGTATTTCTGGTGGGAACATGTGGAAACAGAAAAGAGAACCCATTTAGTGATGCTACTTCATTAACAAGTTTGTTTCAGATGGTGTGATAACCCTTCATTAATAAAAATGAGATAGCATTCACAAAAAAAGGAGACCAATTTCTTACATCTTTTTTAGGATTTGAATTAATGGGGAATCCATCAGGATATTTTTTAGATTTTGAAGATAAAGAACATGTAGTACAGTGGAGAAACTTAATTACTGTTCTGGCCAGAAGATACATAGGTAAGTTAAAGAAAGAAAAGCCTTGTTATTTGTTCTGTTGTAATCCTTTCTACCTACTTCAAAAAGTTCTGTGTATTGTGATCAATTTCAAGACCCTGGATTTCAACACAAAACCAGAAAACAAACATGCCAGAACAGACCATGGAGACCATGGGATAATAGTCCCTCTTTTTACTGATCTGTGGCCAACATCCAGAATGAATAGAGTGTTCTGGGTAGCACATTTGGCCTGCCTCGAAGGACTGACTTTGAACCTTGTTATGTTGTTGTGGTTGTAAACTACCAGCTTTCACTGGAGCATGATAACCTGAGCACTTCTCGTATGCCAGCTTCAAATATTTCTAATTAGGCAGAAGGCTCAATCTGAATTGAGGGAAGGTGAGTGCCCTAATCCCAAAACTGTAAGTCATCTCCCTCTCACCTTTCAACTTTTTCAAATATTGCTGCATTTCATCATACATGAAAGATCATTTTGAAACTCACAAATTACATTTCCCTCATTATTAAAAATGAAGGAAGTGATCTAGTGATAGTTCTGGGTGCTGAGCCTCACCTGCAGACTGAGCTAATAGTATTGTCTGTATAAGTCACTTATTGATAGTATTGTCTGGATATGCAGCTCACTGATAAATGAGGCCTCTCCTACAGATAGGTATGGATTGGAGCATGTTGCTAAATGGAATTTTGAGACATGGAATGAACCAGACCATCACGACTTTGACAATGTGTCTATGACAGTAAAAGGTGAGCATGTTTTGGAACACTTCTGAGTGTGGTAAAGTGAGACAGGTGTATGGGGTGAGCAGAGGGGTGACAGTGAGGTGTAAGTTGTACTGACAAAGAAGTAAGGTAGACAGTAGTGATAAGGAATGTGGCAGGTACATCAAATCTTTGCTAAGGTCATGTTACTGGCTACACTTTATTCCCTACTTGGGTATCAGGGATTGTGGTACAGAAAAAACAAAACACGAGTTACACTAAGAAGATGCAGTTCATTAATTGCATATAAAGTACAGTTAGTAGCAGTAAGGGGGAGAAGAGTGGAATAAGAGGAAAACTCCTCACTGAAGCTGCCTGCTTTGGGAACATGCCCATATGCAAGACCTTTAGAAGAACCTTGTGAAGGCATCTGAAGTTTTGATGTCTTCTTGTGTTGTCAGTGCATAGAAAAGGGTAGTCCCAGTTTGTGAGGCCTTGCAAATAAATCAAATAACAGGGTTATAATATCTCCTTGTAGTTTTAGATCCAGTTTCTGTTTTGAGTTATCATCTTTGATATATCTGTCTGCTTGGACTTCAGGGTTTCTCAACTATTATGATGCTTGTTCAGAAGGATTAAAAGCAGCCAGTCCTTTTCTAAAATTTGGAGGGCCTGGGGATTCCTTCCATCCCTTACCCAAGTCACCCATGTGTTGGAGTCTTCTGTGTCATTGCTACAATGGGACGAACTTCTTCACAGGGGAGACTGGTGTAAGGCTGGATTACATCTCTCTCCATAAGAAGGTAAGTCCAAGATTTCAGTTTATAGCCATTTTTTTCAATCAGTTCAACCAAAGTTATGTTTTATTCTGATTTACAAAGTTGATGAATGTCCAGCCTATAGCAGGAAGCGCAGCTACCTATTCTTGCAAAACTTTGAAGATGTTCAGTTACAAGACTTCATCTGAAAGCGAATTTGAGTTTGCCTAATTCCCAAAGGGAAACAGCTCTTCTACTTCTTTTCCATTTTATATTCTAGGAGGAGCTCATGCAAGTAGCACATGCAGTAGTAGATGAGGTAAAAATACTAATTTTGTTGGTCCGCAGCAGCTTGGTGACCAAGGAATATGTTTTCAGAATGTGTTTTATGTTTATGACTTTAGATTATGTCTGTATGTTTACCACTTTTTTCTCATTACCACTAAGCAGATGTGAAATATTATTGCAGGGAGATGGGAATTCTCTCTACATCTTGCAACAAGAAGTAGAAGCAGTTCAGCAAATTCAGAAGCTGTTTCCAGGTTTTTCTTCTGTTGCCATATATAACGATGAAGCAGATCCTATGGTTGGATGGTCCATTCCACAGCTCTGGCGAGCTGATGTGACCTATGCAGCTATGGTTGTAAAGGTAATAGTTCATTGGTAGTTTTGGCACAGTAGTGTCCCCTGATGTGGTTTTGCAGTAGAAAAAGTAGACTGAATAGTTAATTTTTAAGCAGCTACTCAGACTAATAGATCCTAAAAAAGGAGATCTCCCTACTGGTACAGTGGGGGTTTTCCTCAATAGTCTGGTTTTAGTAGCTTGATTTATTTTATAAATTTAATTTAATTTTAGTTTTCTTCATCTTTCCTTTAAAAAAAAAAAAAAAGGTCCAACCCAGAACCAAACTGAGAACTTGACAGGGAAGTGCTAGAGAACTGAGTTGCAGAATGTATACAACAGTCCCCCAGTTAGATCCATCTGATAAGATTACTCCCACACATGCCCTCTCCATGTAATACTACTGCACTGGTGTCAGTACTGATGGCTGTCACCTCATATATGTGAGAATTATTTCCCAGGTCCTTCAGAATTTTATCTCATCAAGAGACATCAGGTATAATAAAGCTCTCAGCATAGTCCATTTTTTGGTTTGGGATACTGGCTGTACACATGATCTTATTAATTACTGCTAGTAATTACTGATGTTGACCAGAAAAGCAGAAGAAGAAGAGAGTACTCAACATTCCTGCCTCTGCAGTAATTGCAGCCTCACCCCAGAGCAAGCTCAGCTGTTCCCCTGTGTAGCAATAACTCCCACTGCAGGCCTGGTGCTTTGTGAGCCCACTACCTTAAACAGCACATAGAGTCCAAGTGCTCCTGTGCAAAGGAATAATTCCCAAACACAGGAGCATGTATGTCACCCAGAAAAAAGATGCATCTTATCAGCTGCTCCTGAGGAGACAGAGGCTCCCAGTTCCCTGAGACTGCATATACAAGCTGTCTTCACTAAGGTAACAAGTCATTGACTGCATCACAGAGAGTTTGCAAGACAAAATAGTAGTGTTTGTAGTGATGTGATGATATGAAGGGTAAAAGAAAGACGCATCTCCAGTGGAAAATTAACACTTGGTTATATAGAAGCTGAAGCACTGTTCCTTCAGAAACACAATTGTGAGACTCTTCAGTTGTCACCCTTCTGAAGTTCTGCTTAATTCTGATACTCAGGCACAATTTAATAAGCAGAGATCTTGGGAACCCTGGTGTTTTTTGGGAGAGCAGCATAGCAACCAGTGAATGACCGGCAGAATTAATTCCAAGTTAGCTCCAAGTGGGAGAAATTACTAATTGAGGAACAGAATCCAGGACCAGCTCACAGATACTGATGTAGTGAGTACAAAGTAACTCCAGATTTGGAGAACCATTTAGATTTAATTCAGGTGGTAAATCCTGATTACTAATTAAGTATTCAAGACAGAGGGACATCTTTTGTAGTGCAATAGACAAGGAGATGTGTTCATTATCTATGAAGAGTTCTAGTATTAATTATTTCAGAGACTTACTACTGCAAAACTATGCAGGTACTTCAGATTTTACAGTCATTAATATATTACCTAAAGTAAAGTTGTTCAAGACTTATGATAAACAGTTATTTTCTTCAGTCTTTTCTAAAAGGCAGAGTGACAGTTCTTTACAGAATGCTGTAAAATTAAAAAAAAAATACAGGGACTACTGCATGTTTGTTAGTTTTTCTCCAAGGTGAAGGTTCATTTTCTTTATGACTCTGCAGATAATCATCCAGCACCAAAACCTGCTCATTTCCAAAGCCAACAACACCATCAACTACTCGTTGCTGAGCAATGACAATGCCTTCTTGAGCCACTACCCCCATTACTTCACCCAGCGGACTCTGACAGCACGTTTTCAGATGAACAGCACAAAGCCACCTCATGTCCAGATGGTGCGGAAGCCAGTGCTGACTGCCATGGGCTTGCTGGCACTGCTAGGTATAGTAAACAGCACATCAATAACCCCTCCTCCCTGAAAGTTTCCAGCCTAAGAAAGACAGTTCCAGATATCTCGCTATTCATAAAAGCGTGAGTTCCCCTACTTACTGTTTACTAGCTGTTTTAAGAAAATGAAACTTCATTTCCTCAGACAGATTTATAGCTCAGAAAATATTCCTGAGAGTCTGTTATCTGTTTGATTTAACTTACTGCTTTGTTCATACCCTCTGTGTGCCAACCACTCATTTTTTGTTGACTGGTACTTCCTTCTTGTGATGCAAGGGGTACATCCCATCAGGCTGCAACTGTCTTTAGGAAATCCCTGTAGCTGGGAGACTCATACAGCATATTACAGGGAGAACTTCATTCACTGTCACCTGTTGCTAGCTGAACTGCTAAGCATAAGAACTGCTGTAGTATGTACATACTCTGCTGTTGTGAAATAAATCTGACTGAAGGCTGTAACTGGTAAAATAAGGCAGAACATAGCTCAGCCTGTGCTCAATCTATTTGCATGCTTTGACCCTGCAGTTTCTGATGCAGGACTGACTAACAGCGATGCTTACAGTTGTCACATTTTTTAAAGGGGAAAAGCAGATTTTTGCTGAAGTGAAGATCAGTGGAGATGAAAGCGCTCAAAACAGCACAGTTGGTGTGCTGGCATCTGTGCACACCCCAAGTGAGACACAGCCCTCAGACAGCTGGCAAGCTACAGTACTGATGTATTCAAGTGAAGATAACAGGACTTCATCCAACATCAGCAGTGTCATAGTGAATGCCACCCACTTCCCTAAACATAGAGGTAAACAAATATCATGTAGACAGCTCATGTTAAGTGATCTTTAAGACAGAATATCAGCTGGAAAACGTCTACTGAATTGCCTTTCATTGCAAGAGTGAATTTAATTTCCTAGCTTCCTCTGTCATCTTTTGTGCACTCCTAGATTTTCTGAGATATAATGGTGTCCTTCTTTGAAAGGTTCATTCCTATTGCCCACACTTTGACCCTGCCTTTAATGGCAACTTCCAAGTGCTACCTTTTTGGAAAACTACTGATCTCAGTGTACTTGGCAGGATACTGTCAGGCAGCAATTTCCTTAATGAGATGACTCCAAGACAGCTAACATGAACACACAATTGCACAGCTGATGCAGTTACCCAACAAATACATACAAAAAGAGGATTTTGGTACTAGTTGTGGAAGTAATAGTTTGAAATGTTAATTTGGCAAATGTAAATTGTACAGCCTCATGAGATTGCTAGCCATGGGACTTCCAGTGGAAGTCAGGCTCCGAAGTGCTGAAATCACTTTTGAAAAGGTAGACTTACACACCTGCTAAATTTATTCTTGTTAATCTTTAAATCCAAGTAAAGAGTTTCCTTCTTTTGTTTGTCTCATCTCCTACAGAGATGGTGTATGTGACATATTACATGGATAACAACCAAACCAATCCCTATCTGAAGTGGAAGAACCTAGGAAGCCCTGACTTTCCTTCTCCAGAACAGTTCCAGCAAATAAGGGATGCCGAGGTATGATTATGTGTTTGTTTGAAGTGTTGTATGGGTAAAGTGCTTGTGAAAAAGACAACAAATCAGGCCTGCAACAAAAATTTCCTTAGCCCACAGTAACTCACTTTTTGTATACACACAAAAATTCAATTGTGGTCCTGCAGAAAAATGCACAACTTGTGCCTTTGTGTTTGTGTTATACAACCTCTTCGCTCTGGGCCTACCCATAAAATAAGGAGGCACAGTTGCTCTTGGGGAAGTTCTGCCTTCTCTCTGAATCTTCATTGGGCTTTGAGACTCTTTCTGTTCCATCTCCCCAGGTAAGTCACATGGCCCTGTGTATATTATGGCTATTATAGAATGGCCAAATTGCTGCATTAGAAAGTTGAAATGAACCCCCTTAATAATAGAAAACAAGCCTCACTTCCCTGAGGTGAAAACTGCCCAGTGCAAGTTCAGAAAACTGAGGGGCTCATGGGAAGACTGACAGTTTGCCCTCATCTTCACTAGTGCTGAATGCACCATAGAGATAATTAAGGAGTTAGTCTTCTCTGAGAAGTCCTCTTCTCCCTATGGATGAAAGCCAAGTAGAGATTATGTACTGTATGTGAGCAGCCTGTCACTTCAGCTCCCCCTCCCATAGTTTGCCCTATGCATTCAGACTTCCAGGTTAAAAACGGAGGTCATCTTCATCCCCTTCAGGGCTCACAGACAATACTCACTTTCTGAATTCGGTATACAGTACTGTGTTTTCTCTTCCCAGTCACCACAACTGACTGTTGGTAAGACGTGTTGGGATACTGTAGGAGACATCAGCTCTTCCTTAAAAAGGGCAGCAGCAAGATTTTAGATTGGCTGTCTGGTACAGCCTCATCCCCTGAGACCAGCTGTGTAGCTGTTGTAGCTAGCAGTAGCTTGCTCTGCACACTGGGGAGAGATGGGGCCATGGTTTGTAAAGACCTCTAGCCTGAAAGGCATGCATGAGAGGTTACAGAAGTGACAGATTGTGCCTAAGGGCATTTGTGATCAACCCAGCTTGTGAGATGGACAAACCCTCTCTTTCCTGAAGAGCTGGAAAACAGGTGAATATAAAGTCTCCCAGTGTGGAGAACTTTGATGCCTGTAAGCATTAGCAGAACCAGCTCTATTGGAAATTTAGAGTCTTAAAGTAAATACACAAGCACTTTACACTGGTTTGACAATTGATCTTTAGGTGCTGTAATGAAAGATTGTTCACAACACTATTCTTTGGCTCCGCAGGACCCACTGGTAACAGGTCCATTCCCATTTCCTGAAGCTGGCTTCCTGACACTGAAGCAAGACTTTCCTGTTCCCTCAGTCTTTCTTATCCACATCTGTGCAAGACCCAGATCAGCTCCTGATCAAGTATGTGTTGTATTCTACCATTAGACACATCAAAACTGGAACTGCTTCCTGCCTTAAATCTTAGAAGACCATTTGAGCCTATTTATTGTTAAAAGTGTAAGAATTAGTAAATAAACAATTCTTCTCTCTTTTAATGAGAAGGCTCTTAAAGATATAATTCAAGATCAAGTACTACGTAGCAAGTGATAGGAACCATCACTAAGATGAATGGAAGTTCCCATGGTGGGAAATTCATAAAACAGTACTGAAAAGTGCAGTATCTCTTTAAAAATCACATGGTATGCTGCCAGGATTGATAAGTTAATTGACAGCTAAAGCTAAAATGGAATCATGGCTGCCATATTAGACATCTGTATCTGCTCATTCAGTCTCACCCATATTCATAGTGGTACCCAGAGCCTCTGAAGGTCCTCTGCAGGGTTGATGAGTGGGAGACATAGGCTGCAAAAAGCTACAGAGCCAAGAATTTTGTTTTTACATCTGATCTCAATGGAAAAAAAATAAAAGCAAATAATTAGTAATGAAGGATGAACACAGAAATTTGACCTGGCTGATAGGTTTGTACAGATTTTTTACATGGGCTTGTGTCTTTGGACAGGTGACTGGTGTTCGTTTGATCCCTCTCACAAAGGGGCAGGTCATTGTGCTGTGGGATGACAACTGTGTTAAGTCAAAGTAAGTAGCTTTAAAATAAAATTGATACAAATGAGTTACCAACATACTACTACCTGAGTTTCCACAGGCCCTACAGAGTTCAAAAATTAATGAATTGTTGCTTCTTGATAGATGATACAGTGCACGTATCATGAATTTTGTATGAAAAAATGAACTGTAGGACCTGTGTGCACAAACTGTGAAGAGCAACTCTGCCTAATTTGCTGCCTGATCAAAGGGATCTGCCTGTTGGTCACCAGCATTCCGGGGCGTTTCTGAGGGGATTCTATTCAGCATACCAGACAGGAAGATGAATGGTAATAGTTATGTTATCAGCAGATGCCTAAGTGGGATCTTACACATCTCTGTAAGGGATGTGAACTGGAAGAGAAAACCTCCAGTTGGTTTCTTCAGCAAGCTGGATTCAATTGGAAACCCTCTGTAGGTGAACTCTGAAAGGTGATCCAGTGTACAAACAGATTGCCTCAGGAAGCAGTGACTTAGATCCTTTTCAAGCCAGTCTTCCTAGATTCTTCATTCTTGATAACCCTGGTGTCCGAGTGAAAGATGCGTGACATTTTGTGATGCTGCATATGCCCAAAGCAGCAAGTCAGTCCAGGTATTTTTCTGAGGGTTCTTGGGGTCCTGGTTCTTCCTAATAATGCCAGTTCATTCCATCCTACATTTGGTAGGCATGAATCAACTGAACGTTTCTTATTTTTGTCCTTCTTGTTAAAATAGCCCTGATTTTTCATAGTATTTGATAGTTCACACATTATCATCACTATCACACATTACAAACCTCTCTGGTTCTCTTTTCTAGATGTATAAAGACATTTGAAGTGGAATTCTCATCAGATGGAAAAGTGTACCAGCGGATTAATGCCAAAGACACAATATTCACTCTCTGGGTCTACAGTCCAGGTATGGAAAGAGTACTCACATTAGGTAATCTGTCATATGATATTGCCACTCATGAGTGTGTGAACCATTGTTTAGTAACTAGTGAAGGTAGGTAACTTGCTAGTAACACAGAGTCCCTCACAAATAAGGGTGCATCCCCTCCTTTAGGATCATATTCTCAGTAAGAGACTTATTCTCAAGGACAAGCAGAGATCAACAAGTAGTTATGAGGACATTATTAGTAGTATGCCGTGGGTAATTACTTGTCACAAAAGCCAGTCACTGAGCTGCAGGCCTGGCAAGGTCCTGGAGAAGTTAAGGAGCACTTTTGTAGCTGATGTAAAAAACGCAAAAATGATAATAAAAAATCCCACAAAAAACCATGACCAGGCCTTGCAATAAACGCTTACTTAGATGAAACATCCAGGTGAAGGAAGATACTGATGTTTTATTTGGGTATTTTTTTGTTTATCTGCAGGTGGAGGGTGGTGGTGGTTGGTTTTTTGTTGTTTGTTTTGTTTTTTTTCTTTTTTTAATCAAGTACTGTTTAGTCTGCAATATGACCATCCAACAAACACTGATAATAAGCACTGATGAGAGCTGAGTGAAACAGCCTTGCCTTATAGTGATGCTGTTAAAGAGTGGTTGAGAGATGTTTTTACCAGAAACAAGAGCTTAAAGACTCTTACCCTGCAGAAGTCTTTAACATCAGCAGTGGCGGCATAATAAAAGTTCAGAGCTACAATTGCAATGTTAGGGTTGCACAAGCATGCAAAGACTGTAAATCATGGCTATGACAAATGTCTGAGATTATTATTCATTATCATATTATAATATTATATACCAGTTTTAATAGTTTGTTTCAAAATCAACAGCAATAAAAAAGACTGCTTGAAAAAATATGTCTCAGCAGTCCTTATTGCTAGGAACTTCCTCCTTACGCATTATTTCTAGCATTCTTTTTTTTCTAGAATAAAACCACTAAAACACATATAAAAATCAATTAATTTGATAAAATACCCCCAAATTTATACTGCTTGTGTGTTCAAAGATTCTGCTAGGGAAGGCTGTGTTCTTTGAACTGGATCAAGGACAAAAAGCAGCAGAACCTCAGAAGATCAGCTCACATACCTTTAAAGTAAGCAGTGCTGCTTCCTGAGTAGAGCAGAGGGTTTTCAGTCAGCCTGCGTGCTTCTTGTTCTGCTTCTTTGTTGAGCCTGTCCCCACACAACCTGTTCCAAAGGCAAAATTCAGGCAGAAAAGTAAGTCGGAGAAAAAAGGAAATTACTAATTGTGTGTTGCAGATGTCACAGCCTTCTTCCAAAGGAACTGGTGGGAAAGCAGTCCTGTACCTGTACTTGCTAATCCTAGTAAGTAGAGAGGACATGCTTGGTGAAACAAGATAAAAAAGTCAGTACTTGGCCATGAGGAAGTTGTTATCATTTTTAGTCAGACAGGCACAGACACACTTACCTAGGGTGCAGAACTGATTTCCCCAGCCTGTTCCACGAATCTGCATTTTACAGGAGTAGTGCCTGCTTCACATCCTCCCGGTACCACAGGTGTCAGAGTTTCACAGTGACCATTTCTAACCTTTTCATTTGCAGGAAGATCAGTCTCCGGCTTTTACAGAGTGCGTGCCATTGACTACTGGGGGAAGGCAGGCCTGTCCTCTCTTCCTGTGGGGTACATTGAAGCTTTCAAGTGATGCTGAAGAGTGGTGCCTGGCTTGCTGTCAGAGTGGTGTATGTTCCTTGCAAATGACAACTCCCCAGAAAAATAAACTCCTCCCAGGCTGAGGAGGGTGTATGGAAACGGCCCGATAAAGTTAGAAACACAAGTTAGAAGGAACTGCCCCTGTTAACTCTTCACAGCACAAAAGACAGCATTATCAAACAAGCACAACTGCCAACACAACTGGTAAGAGGCTGCTATAGAACGGGGATTCAGCCTGGTAACTAGGAATTATGGGAATGCATATTTATGATTCCCCTTTTTTCACTGAGCTAATGGCCAGGGCAAGTTAAGATTTATAGAGGTCACAAACTGTAGCAGGAACAGAACATGGCTTCACTGTGTGGGTGAGGATGGTAGCAAAGGCACATGGAGGACCTTTCTGAGAGTGAACTGGCTGCCTTAGCTGCCAGCCTGTCTTGACTTAATGATTTGATGGAAAAGTGCACAGCAACAAGACACATTCAGAGCATGAAGTAAAGGATCCCTTAGTTCTTTTGGTTGGTTAGTTACAGTGGTTTATTTCAGAATGCTTCCGTGTCTTCAGTTTTATGAGGTTTTTCACTCTCTCACAGAGGGGTTTCCACCCAGCTCTCTCAATATTTGTGACCATTACACAGATGCCAGAGCTGTTTCTCATAGGCAGAGACAGGGGTATCAGCTCATTCTCAGAGGGGAGAAGGCACAGAAAACTCTAGTCTCCAGACTTCCGTGCCTTTTCTCTTTTGTACTTTTGCCCAAGTCACCTGTTTGCACTTTGGCCATCAGCTACTGCCTCTTTGTGATAGAGGCTCTAACCCTGAAAGTCCCTCTTTCTCTCCATTGCTGTCACCTAGCCTGGTTTCCTTCAGCCCTTACAGCTAACACCTCCCCTCACAGGCTGTAAGTGGTCTCTCAGCTCTGCATGGCCAGGGGAAAGGTGAAACACTAGTTAGAGCCTTCTGTGTTTTCATCTGAAAGGACAGCACACTCTTAAATGTAGCAGGGCTACTACTTAGGACACTTAGGAAATTAACAAAGAACAGTTTGAGCTCCTGTGCTTTGCAAAGCATGTGCACAAGCGTGTGATAGTCCTAGATCACAGGCTACAGATCACCACTGGCTGTGCTTGCAGATGCCAAACACTTTATGTAAACAGCAAAGTTCCCTGAAATTGCAGGGGTGCTGCTTTTTTCTTCCCTTTTCACAACTGGCACAGTTTGAGCTGTGCCTTTTAACAGGCTTGCAGAGAGAAGGATAATGCCAGTGAAAACAGCTGGAGTGTTTTCCATAAGAGGAGTGACTTTGTCACACAAACAATCCCCTACTGCTCTCTTTGCTGACATCAGCCACCTCACCAACATAACAACAAAAACTGCATATTTGATGAAACATTCAGGTCTCAGAAAAAAAGAAGTGCCCAAGTTTGCACAGTAGGAGAGAGCTGAACTACCTCAAATACCCTCAACTCTTACAGCACAGAAAAGAAACATGCAAAAAGTCAGTGCATGTGAAATGTGGCCTTGTATCTCCTTACTTGCTGGTTACTTGTTCAAGTGCTTTTACTCAAAATTAGCCTTAAAAGATTTATTCTATCACAGAATTCAGATGAAATATTTCTTGCCTTATTTGAGGTTTAGTAAGGGGCACTTGTCACATCCTAGTCCTCCAATTCCTTGTCCGTACAGGCAGAACAGAAAAGGACCATGGGTTCTACTGAATTGAAAACCCTCTCAATTTAAGGAAAGTTACTGAGACATTCTGCTTGGATGGAGGTAGTAAAAATAAATTTTAAACTTGTGATAATTGCCCCTGAGTGAAGAACCAGTGTACACAGTTAAGTAAAATCTAGCGGTTAGCATGTTGTTTTGCTAGTATGAGGTGGAAAAACAAATAAAATTATTTAGAGAAATACTAAGTATAGGGTCTTGCGAGATTTTAGTGTGTCTGGAGCAAGGGAAGATGTAGGAACTTGAGTGGACAGTTTAGTGTGTTAGGATGTCCTACCTGAGTAGCCCTTCTGCTTTAAAATGTTCTCACCCTGGCAATCAGAATATAGCAGTCTTTATCAAACCAAGGACTATGTACTAGTTACAGGTGTATTAAAAAAAAAAAAAAAAAAGAAGAAACATAGCTGTAGTGAATAGTATTGATTTTGTTATGCAGGGATGAAAATATATAGATGTGCAAACCATGAAAAATAGAAGATTTCTTCTGAAAATCTTCTTTGCTGCTATGATATAAACTCATTCCTTTAAGAAATGAGCATGTTTTACAGAGAGAAGTGAAGTTGGTATTTCCAGGTATGAGTTTATTTCTAACAAATTATAAAAATTTTTGAAATGGCGTTTTCTTTTTTTATCATTTAATGTCTACAGAAAAACGCTATTTAGTACTTGAAACTTGAGATTTCTGTAACCATCTGTTGCTGACTCTGATAGTGTTTCCAAAATTGCATGTTTAACTAATCTCCTCTGTTACATGTAGTGATCAGCCCCCATTACAGTTAGAGTTTTCAGAAGTGCCAAGTATCCATAGCACCAGGTGTGATAGCAGGTGCTTAGTAGTTCTGTAGTATCATAACCAAAGCAAGGCTGCAGAGTGCTCATGTATGTCTTTTGCTGTTCATTAATCCAAATAAATATATGTAACTGCAACTGCAACAGGGGATTGTTTGCCTGCGCTTCAAGCAAAAGCTTGTGAGGCTAATATAACCATTTTGCAACTGAAAGAACCTTTCAACTGAGTATTTTACATTGTTTAATTGTGTATATGCTACATTTGTTACCATCTTTTGTGAGAGCAAATAAAACTGGTTATTAGTCTTTCACATGAACCCTGTAAAAACAAGATCTGATCATTGTGTTGTAGAAACTGCTTACAGCTCAACTTAATCTTGCAAAGTAAAGACTATTCTCAAGGACTGTCATGTTTTAACTCCAGCCGGCAACCAAGTACCATGCAGCTGCTTGCTGCGGCTACCAGCACAAGGGGTAAATAGCTCGACTTGTGGAAATTCCAGCATTACATATAACTGAAGCATAAAAAAAAAATCAAGGCTGAAGTAGAAACTCAAATGCACAGATTGCTTCAGTTACTACAACCCAGAGAAAACTGGTCAATTTGAAGGTGGTATTGTAGTGTCTGATCTCAGGACTTGCTGTGTCCTTGCTGGAGGAGGTTCACTGGTGTGTGAAGGACAATATCCTTGCAGGGTCCCTCCTGCTGTTGTGCAGTCATAGTCTTTCTGCCAGCACTAAAGGACCTTCTGAGGACAAAACAACAGTCCTTTTAATGAATAAACAATTTTTTTATTTTGTCTTGTTAGTGGAAAGTTTGTGCAGGACAGAGATTATGACTTGGGACCTATACACATACTTAAAACTCAGGAATAATAGACTGCTTTTCATCAACCAACTCAAACAGCAGACAGAAGATGTCTGCCTCTAGATATACTTGTGATGTTTCATGTTGAACTCAACAGAATTTCAAGAGAAGTGTAAGTCTCATCAGCATACTCTCATGACTGCCTGCCCTAGCCTACCATGTCTTTCACATTTCCTGCATCACCAGAAAGAAATATGTATGGTGTAACTACCATCTGTTCCTTAACTTACCACATCATACAATGAGGACTTGCTCGTGGTCCTGATGGAGACATGCTCCCCCAAGTACAATTCCTGGGGCACGTGAACTCTATGGTGTGTTCAACCAGAATCACCTCTGTGTTTCTATGATCCTGCAGGCTTTGCCTCATATGACTAAGGAGGAATTTCACTGCCTATCTTGTCTAGACAGACTACACCAAACACAATAAGGATGCAGTGGGTCCTGCATATTGATTGTATCTTCTTGCCACAACTCTCATCTGCTGTGGTTATACAGTTAGTATAACCACAGACATTAAAAATCCCACTTCTCTAAGACTGGTAGTATTGGTCTGACAGTTTTGGCCAAAGGCTATGGTCCTTCAGCTAAGGGTTAGTGCTGTCTAATCAGTTGTTACACAAGTCCTAAGGTCACAGATTCCACCCCAATACTTCCTGCTGGGAGAAGGGTGGAAGTGGAGAACATTCAATCAGTGCACTGACCTTGCACTTAGTCCAGCAGAAAAGGCCGATATTTTTTCAACACTGTGTAGCTCTCTGTCTGTGTGGGGTTTTGTTAGCATTGCCTGCTAGTGTTCCTCTGTTGCTGTCCTTAGCTTTAGGTGGTAGCTCCCAATCTTGTTCTCTGTCAGGGTAGCTTTCCCTAGACCTGAAGAGCAAGGACACATTTGTTCAAGCAGGTTGAGAGCCTTACGAATATTGCCAGGAAATCCTGGGAAATACAAGTTTGAGAGACTTCACTGCATCCCTGGGATAATGTCTCTGGTCCTGGAGAGTGTCTCTGGCCTTTGGTTTCTATACTCTTTCTGGTTACTGTGGATAAGATTGTGCAAGCATCTTGTAGAAGCTGTTTAACAGTGTAGTGCTCTGAAGGTCTTCAGTCAAGATCAGCTTTGTTCCACACACCTTTTGGAGCCCTCAGGAGTAGGGGCTGTTCAGTTTGGTCTTACCTCTGTGTTTGGTAATTATAGCTTGTAAAAAGTTGTGTAGTTGATAAACTGCAGGGTTCAGCAGGATACTGGGGTCTTCTAGACTGGTATTTTTATTATTTGGAAACACAAGGTGAATGTGATTTTACTAAAAGCAGTGGAAAATACATGTCAATAATGCTGACTCCATTTTTCTACATGGAGATTTCCAGGTACTCTTCTTTTGGTTTTCTCTGTGAAATTCTTTGCCTTAAACCCAGTTCTATTCTATATCTTTCAGTTCTATACCTTTCAGATACCAAAACCTGGATTATGAAGGCAGAGAGGAGCAAATTACTGTTAATGCCATTAGAAATGCAAGCACCTGCTTATTTAAAGCATTGTCCAGTGTTATTGGAAATAGCATCTGTTTTATTGCATTTGTGGTTCTCCCCTTGGGAACTTTGCTGCAGGTAGCTCTGCCTCAGACATTCTCTTGAGTCCTGGAGCCGTCTCACTGATGTGCCTGCATACTGTCCTGTGCCTTGCTGCCCTTGCTGGCTGGACTTTCTAGGGGAATCCCAGACTTACCGTCACTATGCTGCTGTCTGACAATCAGCCCTGCCAGGGGGTGTGCCCCTCTCACCATCCTTGCCCTGCCCACCCTGTTCAGTGCTGGGGAGTGATGCTGCCCCAACTGTGCTGGGAGCACTCTTGGCTGCTCTCTCACTGCTCCTCAGTGAGCATCCTCTGTGCTTCTGCACCCCAACAGACAGGACAATAGGCAATAAAAACCAGTTTCAGAGGTGCCTTTTTTTCAAAAACATTTATTGACAAATGCCACATTAGGTATTCCCTTGAAAATTCAAATATCACTATTATATTGCACACTGTTTAAAGATCCCCCAATATTTTCATGTGTTTTTCAGGAAAAACACACTATTCCATACTATGATTTTTTTTTTATTATTAGTTGAGTGGCAACTTCAAGACCAAGAGGTCTGGCTTCTGTGCTTAAGGATAGGATCAGAAGCGTACTTTTAGCAGGCCCCTGGAAAGAAAGAAAAGTAAACTTTAGTCTGTGTAAGTAAATTTGCAAAGTGCATTAACAGCCATTAGGTCTGCACTGGAAGCTATAACTACAACCTTCCTAGGATACTTCTGAATCACAGTACAAGACTAGGATGCAGGGTGCAAAAGTTGCTGTTTGCATTTCTCTCTGTCTATTGGCACAGACACAGGCAGCCTTTCCTAGCTAGCCATGGGATTTCAGCTTTCCTGAGGACCCAGCCATGTCCCTGCAAACCAGCTGCCTTCCCTCTGCTACAGGGAGCAGTCCAGAGTGGGATGGGGCAGGGATGCCCACACCGTGCCCATGGCCTTGGTTGATGCCAGTACCTGCTCTGTAGTGGAGCACTGGCTGACAGCAGTGCTGTTCAGGAGGTTTTAGCTGCCATTCCTTGTCCCACAGTGCAGAACATGTGTTACATGGCTTAGTAAAGGTTCAACTTCCAGTCCAGGTAGTGAGGTTGTGAAGAGTGTGAGTGCTCAGCTGCCAACAAAGAAGAATTTCTGCCTTCTGCAGAGCCCTAAAAATGTGTCTGCCTATTTCATGGGCAACATTTGAACTAGATCAACTCCTGTACCTCCAGAAAACTGTTCTGAAAATGGGCTTTAGACATGGTCTGTTTGCATGTATGTGGAGCAACTGCTGACTCCCACTGCCAGCTGGCACAGTCAGACATGCTGCTTAGAGTCCCTCATCCCTGTACTCAGACCATACAGGACACAAGTCGTGATGGAACGGAGTGTGAGAGTGGTCCTTCCTGGAGGCACCTTTTCATCTTTTCCTGGAGGATACTGCATGGACCCAAGGTAAGATGCTGTTATGCAAGTGGCCAAGACAAGCATTTCCAAGTGCAGAAACACCAGCTTGTTGCATCCATCCCTGGACTGTCTACTACAGTAACAAGGCTGATCTTCATCTGGTAGTGTACCAGGTTCAACACAGAGGATGCCAGTAAGTAGCAATCTCAAGGCTGCAGAACCAGCCTGTAGCAGGCTCGTGTTCTTGTTTGGATTTCCCTTTGCAGCTCTTTTCCTATTAGCTCTAACATGAGGAAAAGGTTGCTAAAAAAGAACAGCTACCTTTGCTGTAGTTCTGTCACATTAACAGCAAATGTAATCACCTGCTGTGCAACTCAGTAAGTTTTATAATTAGCCTGAAGTACCTGACTGGAGCACAGGCTGGAACTGTCCAGACATGCAGATTTCCTCCTGCTTTTGGCGCACAATGCGCTGGATGGCTGGGGGGAGGCCGCGGGGGTTGCGCGAGAAGATCAGGGAGTAGCCATCATCACAGGAGCCATCCTCCTTCAGGCTGCGGCAGGCGTAGGTGATGGCATAGTTATCATAGTCAGTGTCAATCACCCAGTAGTTATCCCCTGAAACAACAGAACACACAGGCTTGTCACAGCGGGCACAACAGAGCAGAGGTGGATCCTTCAGCAGGGAGGTGGCAAACTTCACGTGGCGGGAATAGCTTTCCAAAGGATCTATAATCATGTCACACATCCAGCTTATCTCCATACCATGAGGGGAAGAACTGGGACAAACACAGGGCATCTTGAGACAATAATTTTCCCCACAATGCTCAGTGCATTTTCACCTTTTATTTCTTAGGCTAAAAGTATTAGGAGGACTAGGACTTTCTAGGTTTTCAATGACAAAATACCTCTTTATGTTGCTTGCTCAAGCATGGTGGAAGGAAGGACATAGAGTATAGATTACATTTTCCATACAAGAAGCCTCAGTAGAACATTCCTCCTGTTTTCCAGCCTTGCTCTACTTAGTTCTTTTTAGTGTGGCTCATCTGCCAGTACTAAGGGAATATACTTCTTTCTTACACCTTAAAAGTCCTCCCCAAGTTCCACAGCTGAGGAACTGCACCTATGGGAGGCTTGGACACAAAGGATGGGCTTTGAAGGGTGTGTAAGATACAGCATGAGCAGTTTCTGAAAGGTGCACTTGAGTTAACATCTCAATTTCTTTGAGTCCAGCTGTGTCTATCCGAGGAGAAATGTGTCTTGTTGCTGGGGTGCAGTATGAGTCTACATGTCTCCTCTGTTTAGCTATGAGTACAGGGGCGACTGACCTCAGCACTTCCATAATGCCCGCAGTGGGCCCCAGGAACTATGGCTTCCCTAGGTTAAACACCACAATTGGCTGTACAGAGCCCATTGTGTGTGGCCTGGTGCCTGTAAACCTCCTTGTTAATATATATCATGTATAAGAAGGATTTGTGGGGAGTCTCTGGATGCTGCCCTTTCTGTGGAGATAAAATGAACTGCTTGGATAAAGCATGCCCCCTCCAAAAGGGTATTTCAGGGGAACTTGGAGCAATCTGAGCTGAGCTGTTTTTCCTGCTTATATGTGGAAACGCACATCTGGACAGCTATAAGCAATTGACAAGCATCAAGGGGCTGGGGAATTTAACTCACCACCACTGGAGAGGTAGCTGGCCAGTCCCTGGTAGGTCATATACATTTTCGCTGGAGTGGTTGGGTCAGGTACCGTGTACTGAGCAGCCATGTCAGCACAGATCACCCAGAAACTGCAACGAGATCCGTAAGAATCAAGCTAAAACCTGGCAGCATGAGAACTTCAAATGGGTGTCCTTCACTCAGGGCTTGGGCACAGCTGCCTCAGGCATGGGCATGGCCTTTTGTCCCCAACTCTGCTGTACAGCTATGGGGCAGTGCCCTGACCCTCCTTCAGTTCAGTAAGCTTCTTGCCACCCATTTCTGTACAAGCAGACAGCCACCAAGCACAATAATGAACATTGTTTCTTGGCTCCCTGCTAGCAGTCTGCAGAGTGAGCTCATCTGCATTTGGGCTCTTCTGGGGTCAGTAGCTGTGCCCCAGGAAGAGGCAGAGAGTTGGCTCTCCCCTGTCTATCCCTTCCTGGCAATATGGATACAGGAATGTTTGTTACACGCAAAGTAATAGTTACAGCTCCTCTGCCAAGCTGGTGAAAAGCTGTCACAGAGCCTTTGAGAAGCCTGTGGGTGTCCATTTGTTGCAATGCCCTTCTCTGTTTGGTATCTGTTTTCTTTGAATGCCATCCACATTTCAACACCATTTGTCAAGCATTACCTGGATTAGTGAGACAGTGGAAGGGTCTTCATTCCCTTCCTTGCTCAGGGTGGACTTCCTCTTATCCTACCTTTGCAGAAATAAAATTTGCAGCAGCCTTGATACCCCACTTGTTTTCTTAAGAGTCCTTTCAGGCATCTTCCCCCTTGCGCAGCATGGCATGCCTGCAAAACCTCATTTGCCCATTCCCAAATTTTCTTGGAGTGCTGCACCGTTAAGGTGTTCAAGGTTCATAGCCACCTGCTACTGCTAGCATATTGGAAGCCACAGATTGTCTCTTTTGCAGTCAGAAAGCTATTTAATCTCTTTACATGCTGTAATTCCTTGTAGTAATCATGACCAACAGGCAAAACTCTTAAGCTTCCTGCCATCTGTCCATTCAGGCATTGCAATTACATCTAAGAGTTAACCATAGGTTTTCCTCAGAAATCTTGGATCTTGACAGCCTTCATTAGCTCCTTTACTTGATTGCAATTAATTTATCTAACCATTCCATCAATCAAGATTTGACTTAATTGTTAACTTTTTGCAGTAGTTTTGTGACAGACCCAAACCTGACCCAGGCTGTGAAGAGTCTCAGGGCTCAAAGGTGTCTAACCTCTAGCTTCTAATCTAATACTTTGGCTAAGCTTCCCTTTTTGATGAAGGCTTTTCCCCAGCCATGTTGTGTGTTCAGGGTAGGTCATCATCCATGCCCCCCTCATCCAGTACCTCATGACAGCAGCTAGAGCTGAAAGTCAAAAGAGCTCACCCAAAAAGCTTCACTCGGCCTTTGGAGGACGCCGTCATTGTGCCGTCTTCCTCCACAGTGTATTCAGCAGAGATGTTGTCCTGAAGGAAAAGGCCTTCTGGATCCTTCTTGGCCAGGGCATACCATTTCCCTGCATACTGTCATGAAAGTGTATTGATATCTGCATTAGCCACCATGGCAAGATTAGCACAAAAACAATTTTGTGATCGAAGTGCCTTTCTAATTCCCCACTGCCTGATAAATGCCAGTCTGAGTTTGGGAGGGAATGTAGCACACAGATGCTGCAGTGCTGCCTGATGAACCCTTGCCTCTGTGCCAGAAGAAGTGGGTCTAGCAGCTCTGCACTGCTCTGTGTGCGCAGTCCTTGTGAAGTGAGACATTCACCAAAAGCACCTCCCATCCTAACACATCTTCTGAGTCAGACTGGTTCTTCCCTGTTCCTGTTCAAGCCCCTTCTCTTCCATGGAATACCATACCACGTTCAATAATATCAAATTGCAGGTACAAAGACTGTAGCAAGCTGGCTGGAGAGAATCTTTGTGGCTGCCACGGGCCACAGTTGATCTCTGATGAGGAAAAGGGTCCACCCAGCAAAGAAGAAAGTGATGACTACATGCTCAAAACAAGGAGAAGGTGTTTTGGGGAGAGTAATAGCAGAGAAAAATGGAGTGAGATTAAGGGAAAGAATACATCCATGCAAAAAATGGGCCCCTGAAATTGTACAAGAAATATCTAGTAAAATGAAAACAAGATCTTAATAGGTGATTGACAGAGAGGAAGACCCTTAAAAGTTAACATTATCGGTAAAAATGCTGAGAAGACCAGAGCTAGCTGTGTTAAAGTTGATTCTACAGTGAAGCTAATGACATCTGTTAGGCAAGTTATGTGCTTAAGCCTGCAAGGCCGTGATTCCCAAATACAGGAGTCCAAGCAAAAGCTTTGACTTTTTCAAACTAGGATATTCCCAAAGCTCTCCCTGGATGTGATTTCTTACAAAGCAAAGCTAGTCTTGTATAGACAAAGTGCTCGCCACCTCCCAGCTACCCCTGGAATTGTGGTGTTTGCTGACCATTAGTTAACATAAATACTGACACTGGACCTTTCCAACAGCAGGTTAGCCCTCATTTTCTCCTCAGAAGCCCAAATGATGGGTTTAAACAGGAGTCAGTGTTCAGCATACCAGACTAGGTAAAGTTTCCATTTGCTATAACTCCCAAGAATGACTAGTGGTGGGTGCAAGTACCCTAGGGCTTGGGCTTGAGCTTCCTCTCTGATGTGGATCTAAATTGTTCCTTTCACGGAACTGCTTGAAGCTCAAAGTTCTGCCAAGGTCACAGATTATGAACTCTAGTAACATCCCTAGCTTTCAAGGCCAGTTTTACTGTAATGTTCAGAAGGTTAAACAGTACTGAGAAAACTACAGGAACAGCATCAGCAACACAGAATATGAAAGAAGTTAGCTTTTTGGTGAAGAACCCCTTTAGATGAACAAAGCACATAATCTGGAAAAACATTTTATATGTAAATCTTCTTCACATGTACTATTGAAGTAACTGTAATTACCCTTTTTGGATCAAAATTGTCTTTCACAGAGAAAGACTCCACTGCACAGGTCTGAGCTAGGCTATATTCAACAGTGTAGAAGACCGAGGCCAGGAAAACATACTGTGCGTATTTCATTCTGCAAGACAAAAGCAAACATGGGAGTTTATTTCATGCAGTAGATGGAGGTAGCTAGTGCTACAGATGCATTTCCATCACTTTAACACTAGTTTCTTTCCATACTAAGTAGATAACCAGCTCTTCCACTGATATTGAGTCATTGTGGTGCCTAAATTCAGCCAAAACTGACCATCAATGGCAATTACTTTGGAGGAGTATTTTGCTTGCCATTAGTGGTAATGCAATTCATTCTATTTTTGTATTATAAATCAAGCCAGACTATGGATAAGGTCAGTAAGAATTGGTAAAAAACTGAAATGTTTTGAATTTTGTTTTCACAGGAAGAAAAAAGTTCTGATGAGTTCTGGTAAAGCACTGTATATTGTAAAGATGTTGTTTCTAATTATTTCACAGTGAGTGTCCACTTTGCTTTCAAGCCAGCAAAGCTGTCTTCTTTACAACCACTTCTGCTCGCCAAAACAGGCCTTTCCTAGGTGCCCATTCTAATGGCATAATACACCTTGGTATTGGCTGCCCTCTGATCATTCCTTCATGACATGACAAATAATATTAATTTTCTAGAGGCTTGATCTGTCATTGCATCACAACAACTAGGTGCCCATGGCTGTTTTTCTCCTTGAGTATCCCACTCATCCATATCCCAGCATATTTCTCAGACTTCAGGAAGAGAGAACCTTCATGATATATCCTTGCAGAGCATTTGACACTGAATACCTGTCCTGATGCTAAGATAAAACAGTTATCTAACACTTGTCAGCACCATCCAAGCTGAGCTACCAACCCAGAGCCCAAACACCCATGCAGCTACACTACAGTTCCTTGGTGCTGCCACCTAAGCTGCATTTCCCTGCTGCAAGATATGCCAGTCTGATCCACCTCTGCTGAAGAGAGACCTACCTGCTGAGTAGAGATGTTGGAGATCCTTGAGACTACTCTGCTTCAATCTTTGAACTGCAGGTAGCAGGAGGGTTTTGTGTCAATTGCCCTCCAGCTCCCTTTAAATAAGGAATCTGCAAAGTCACTAATTGGTTATTTTTGCTCGTGTGCCTGAATAAAACACTTAATCTTGGATAATCCATTATGTAAAAACCAACTGTAATCCTCACACTGGTGGGTCTGACTGCTATACTAATACAAACACAGCTTTTACATAATGGAAAAAGCTGCCCAGAAAGCTAATAAATCTGATGATTTGATTGTACCAGTGCTTTGTCTCATTGAAGTCTTTCTGCCTCTAGCACATGTTAGGAGAATAAGCACAGAGCATTAGTTAGAGAAACACTTGGGCTGTACACATGCATCTGCATAGGCACGTGTTTTGACAACTTGCATGGAACAGGTACATAATTAGTTTTCTCATACCTGCATCATCAAATTAAGGTGATCCTTTCAAGAGTAGGAAGACCATTATGCATTACCTACACCGGGGAGGGGATAAAAAAGTACAAAAATGCAGTTTAGCCTTCATGTTCATATCAGTCCTCAGTTCTCCTGTTCAATGAAACAATTTCATGTAAATTCTTCCTAGATAATTTTGTCAACACTTCCAGTTACATAAATACTACAACTCTCTCCTTCCCAAAATATTTCTTCTGGTAGCCTTTCATGGCAGAGATTACTAGAAGAGTACTTTTGGCAGCAAACCATGCCTGCCATTCTCAAGTGCCCAAATAATTTCCCTAACTGCAAAGGTTGCTCCTGTACTCTTTTTCCCAGGCTCATGTGGGAGATCTAAGACTTCAGACATTCAAGTAGGAGTTGATGGTACTAGCAGTTATTCCTCACACTGTGTGCTGAGTGGTGGGGAGCCTTGGACATAACCACCAGGGACAACCCTATAATTCCTTTGGAGTCAGCCCAGGAAGTCCTGAAGCTTTTGATTCTGATCCAACAGTCTGGACTTCCAGAGTGAGGCTAAAGCCTTCTGGATGTTTCAGGCTTGCTCCAGTGATCACTTATTGCCTCTTGCCCAGGACTTCTTGAATAGAAGCACACAACTCTGCCTGTAGCTGGTGTGAACTCTGTTGTTTTCCAGGCAGCTTGTCTAGGGCTGCCCATTGCCTGGAAAAAGCTGTCCTTGCTTGCTGCCAGAGGCAACTTTGATTTGGCCTTTGTGCAGCCTCCTTTTCCACATTGGAGGGAGGCAGCTGTACTTTTCACGCAGCGCAGTGACTGAACCTGTCCCGTTCATGCCATCTGCGTATCTTTAGAGGCAGCCTGGGCAACTCCACACAGGAATGAGCTCATGGTAACTGCTAGGCCACTTAAAGAGTCACATAAAAAGTAACTTCTTCAACTGCACTTCAGAGCTAGATGCCCATTAGGTTTTAAAGGGACTGACACAGAATATAAAATACGCTCTTTCAACCTGACATGGGGATTTGACAGAGAACAAACTGCAGTGTTTTCTGTAAATTAGAAGGATTCCAAACACTTACCACTTCATCTGGTTCCAACAAAAGAGATTAGTTTATGTCCATGTGAGACATAGGTGACACTTGAAACCATGCTTAGATGAACCACTTAATCTCCTGGGGATTAGACACATGCTAATAATAGCTAATCACAGCACAAGATTTTGGTTGGTGAGCATAACATCTGTCACTATATTATTTGCTGTTTAGAGCAAGAAGAAAACAAAATCAAATTTGCCTTCATTTTTTGCAGTGTTATGGACATTTGTACTGGGCATAGGGGCAAAAAAAGCGAGGAATAAAAGCATTGAAACATATTCCTGAGTTTGTTGAATTTGATGTAACACGAAACAGATTTTATAAAACAAAGATGCCAAAAGATGTGTTTGGTTGTCAAAGAAGAAACCCAAGAGCCTGCTCCAGACTTGCTCACCAAAACTGTCTGGTTTTTAGTAGAAGAGATGGCCTGACTGTTCAGTGTACTGAACTCAGCATAAGAGTAACTGGTAATTTTAATGAAATGCAGCTAAACAGGTATGCAGATGAAATGGTTCTTATCTTCTTCCCTATCCTTTAAAATACATCACCAGCAGTTTCAGATTTCCTGCACCCAGCAGATCCTCCTTTTGCCTTATTATTGGAATAAGCATTGGGTAAACTGTCTGGGAATTGCTGCAATTGCACTGCTATCTCAGATTTAGTAATTGTGCTGCTAGCTCAGCAGCCGATGCCACAGGATGAGAGCTCTAAATATGCTCCTGCAACAGGCACGAAGTTCCCTGCTGTCCAGCGGGTGATCAAATTGTGGGCTTGTTTGCCAGGGCACTGGAGAACAGCTACAGGCAAGTACATTCTGAGTCGCCCCTGACAGCTTCTGCAGTGATTATTGCACCATGACTTGTGGGCACTTGAACCTCCCACTTTCAATCTAATTCGTGCTGCTGACGAGGGGCTATTTTTCGGGGCTGTCACACGGCAGTGCCTGCATTGCTGGAGAATGCACGTCCCAGTCCCAGGTTTGCCAAGGGCTGAGAGGGCAGTGATAGTCTGCTCCACTCCTTTGTAGGGGCAGGATGCAGGAGAAATAAGGCTTCCCCTCAGTGGGACACCACATTTAGGCTGCAGACATAGAGGTTTTCAGTTTCTGTGACTTCTGCTCAGAAATGTGGATCTTTTCCAAGTGAGTGGTGCAATACAGATCAAGAGGAAATAGTTTGAAGTTCGTTGTTCTGTGGTTCAAGGGTAAGATTCTTGGGTGTGTTATCTAATTAGGTTAAAAAGGCATCATTAATCACTGCCTTAGGACTTTGAAGGCAATATTCAAATACCTCACAGTTTTAAATGACAGGAGCTGAGATACACCTTTCTCTTCTGAAAAATGACAGTGTAATTTTTGCTGAATGTATTGACTGACAATTGGCAGAGCAGGGCCTCACATCTTGTGCACACAACATATCTCAGAAAAAGGCACACACTTTTCACACTGTTTTTAAGTGAAACAGAGAGGCTGCTCAAAGCAAGAGAAGTCAAGAAGCCTCAACCACTCTGTCATAATGGGCAGTCAGCCTGGAAGGAATGGTTTTCTCAGAGTCTTGACAAGAGCTTGCCAGAAAAATTAAGTTCCAGCCTCTCTTCCAAACGCTTCCATATCTTGCTGCTTTGGTAGAACAGGGTGAATGCAGAGCTGGCTAAAATATCTCCTCCAGTGGGATTTTAACACACAATGATCTGCTGGCCAAAGTAAATTTAAGGTTTTGTGCCATCTGCTGGTTTCTGCACAACTGTGCAGATGGTTGTTGCTGCTTGATCGGTGAGCTGCTGGATTTCCTCCCCAGCCATGGCAGCTTCCCAAATGGCCTGTTGCTAATCTCTACCAAAAGACAATTCAGGCCTGAGACAACTTCATGAAAAAGACTGTTTGGGGCCATCAGATAAAAGTATAAACTTTTTGTTTGCAATTTTCTAGTACTGACTATAAGGCATACGGTTGACATATCTCTATACCTATCTAATATTTACTACTGCTGAACTGATCCATTTCCAGACACTGGCAGGTGTATTCATTTGAATTGTAACATTTGTTTAAAGATAGAATATTTGCCTTTTTCATGCCAAGCTGCCAGGTCCTGGAGGGCAAAGACCAACCCTTTCAGCCCAAGAAGACTGGAGAGCCTGCCATTTCATCATGGACAAGGAGTGAGGCGTCTGCAGACAAGAAAGGAGCTCATTTCTCTGGAGATAAGGTCTTTGCACTTGAAAAGACCTCTGATATACCTCTATGGTGACATAAATAGGGCAGGAGATCTTTCTCCTTTTTAATGCCTTTATTAAAGAGATTCAGCTCAGGTGGGGAGAAATCGACGGGTCGCGCCCACGCCGCCGCTGTCCCCAAGAGTGGCACGGAGGAGGAGGGTGATGCAGCTCTGTCCGCTGGTCTGCAGGCAGAGCTGGGGACTGAGTCCTCACGGGAGATTGGCAGATTCCTCCTTTTCGGTCCAACACTTCGGGTGCCCTCCTTAGTGAACATCCTTGAGGTCAGGGTGTGAAGCAAAAAGGATCCAAGCAGGCACTGGACTTCACGCCCATCCTTAGACATCACCTAGGGTCCCCTAATTCTATATTGGTTCGTTGTTTTTAGGGGTTTTCCAAGAAAACGGGAAAATTTTGGAGCGGTGCATTTCTCATCTGCGTACGTGGTCCCAGGCCTCTCCTATTCTCCTGGGCTGCGTGTCCAGGTGTAGCTCCGGGGCAAGCGCCAGGGAGGACAATGGCTAAATCACCAACCATTAACGGGCAATTAAAGAACTCTTTACAATTAAGCTAATTTAACAGCGACTGGTCCCACCGTTTTTTTTCTCTGTAACCTTAAATAAAAATAGGTATATTTTTATTCATAACATATGGTGTGATCCTATTCTGCTCTTGGGGGAAGGCAAGGGGAAGGAGATTGTTTCCTTCAGGCAGCACTAGTCTCTCCCACATTTCGAAATGAGGTAACAGACCAGAGTTAATTTAATCCCTGGTGTTATTCCCAGGATGCCTTCCAAAAAGAAGGAGGCACAAAGGTCATGTGAATATCCCTGAAGGTACAAACCATGTGTCTAGTATTCTCTTTCCTTTCCTGTTCCTGCAACAGAAGCAGTTTAACACAGAAAAATGCAGGAATAAATCTATAGCTCTAACTGGTTGCAAAGCATGATATAACAAGAGACCATGTGTCCACATGTTTCAGACAGTAAATTCTGCTTCCAGATTATTCCTTCAGATTACTCCAATGGGATATATACAGCTCCTTACATAGCATGCATCTCAAGGTGCTTTACAAAAGTGATACTGCTGGCACAGGGCTTGAGTAGTTATGGGTAAGCCAGGATGTCCATGCCAGTCGTGATGATGGATTTAAAAGCTAAAACCAGAAGAACAAATTACAAAAGCCAAGGAAATCTGTATGGGCACACAGTCAAAAGCCATTGGCTGGGCACCTGGCCTTAGTAAGTGTTAGAGGACACAGTTTCCATGTGCAACAGAAGGTGCAAAGAGGGAAAGTTTAGGTCACAGCACCTTTCTGCACTCCAAAGGGAGCATAGCTGTGAACACAAGGCTGATTAGTGACTCACAGAGCTAAGAGAATAAGCAAAGGCTTTCACATACAACTGCACTTCAGATTTATATATCTGCTTCTTCTGCAGGAGAAATGGATGGAAGTATGGAGGGTGGGAAAGAGAGGAGTTCTCTAAACTGTCAAAAATGATACAATGGTTTATCTTCATGGAGGATTTGTTTGTTTGTTTTATGTTTTAAGCAGCTGTCTTTAAAGCTGAAAGACCTCAGAGAGCCCAAGCCTTCCAAGGACATGTGTTCACCGTGTCACACTTCTTATCACCTACACACAAAAATCATTTATTTTACAGACAAGCCCAGAAGTTCCAGTCAAATCTCAGAGTCCCACGGTGTTACCATCTCTGTAAACTTACAACTGGGATACCCAACCTGAAGAACAAACTTATATCTGCTTCAGACAGAGCAACAAGCTGGAAACACTGAAAATTTCAGGGTTGCCTCAAAGAGAGAGGCCCATTAAAATACCACCACAGCAGCCACCTCTGCTGTAGGAACTGGACACTAAGCATCCCTCTGCCCATAAGAAGAGAAGGAAGAGGAGGCAGGCCACAGTGTGGCCCAACATCACCAAAACCTCTGCAGGACTCCCTGGCCTAGCATGGGGAGCTATGGCCATTCCTGTGAGGACCAGTGAAACTCCTGCATGACCAGTCCTGCTGCTGGTCACTGGAATATGAGCACTTGCTTCCTCTTTGCTGCAGCATTGTGTCTGCCAGTGCTGCAAACCTCTTTATACTGTTCTGGCGGGTGCATGGAGATTGCACACACACTTCCAGCTTCTTCTTGTGATTTTTTTGCTTGATTTCTTCTTACCCATGGTGGCTATGCTTGCTCCCACCCTTCTGGTTCCACAACTTTTTATAGACTCAGTAGCCCTTTTTAATGCCTCATTAGTCTTGAAGTTAGAGTAATTTTCCACGCTTCCTTCCTTTTCTCCTGACCATCCTGCTGTCTGTCTTTTTCCCCCCATTGTGGCCCTGTTTCCCACAAATAATTTCCCTCATCTGTCATGCTGTACTCTTGTTCTGCAAACTTCTGCAAATCTTTCCTTAGAGCGTCTTCTCTTTTCTTCATTGTTTCTTCATGAGATTGCATAAGCAAGCTTACTTCTGGGTAACCTGAGCACATATTTTGTGTCATTAATGTTCCTTCTACGAGTTTTTGTTATGTCCTACACCACTGTGCCTTCCTTAATTCCATGCCCAGAGCATTTTGGGAAGAAACTTAGGAAGGAAGTATTTTGTGCACATGGTTTAATTTGAGAAGAGTTTAAAGATCATTTCAGTGCTTCATCTTCATAGAACATTTGATGAATGAAGTAATCTTCTTATTCAAGGTCCAGTGATTTGTGCTAAGAGCTTTAGATACAATCTGTCAATTGAAACACAATCAACTCATGTACACTTAGGGCAGAAATTGCCCCTGCTATGGTACTGTTATATTTTTTAACAGAGACATTTCTCCATCAAATTGAGATTAAGAGACTCTGTGCATATTTACAACATATAGAAGAAGGAGGAAATCAAGGCACATTCAGCCTGTGGTGACTTACAGGCTCAGGTACATTTCCAGTCTTCTGGTGTGGCAGAGATACATTTCCTCATAAATATCTCTCAGAATAGTAACAATCAGACTTGACAAACACTAAACTGACCTGTGTGCTCTCATGTCCCTTCTACAAGAACCGTTCAGATGGAAATCTCTAATTCCTGCAATTCATCAGAGCAATACAAAAAGTTGTAGGCTACTTTAAGTTAATCCTCCAAAGGAGTTAATACATTGAGTGCTGATGTTCCTTTGTCATGACAAGGTGGAGGCAACATTCTGGCCAAAATGCAAGCGTATGACAAAGTGCTTCTTCCCCTTTTCAACTGGGCTGCCAGCAGCACACTTTCTCCTGTACACGAAAGTGCAAGGAATTTATAGGTTATTGCAAACATTTCATGATCTGGCTACAACGCAGCTATCAACTGTCCTGCCAGCAAGAAAATACAGCTCTAGCATAACCAGCTACTGCTCAACTGCATTTCCCGCAGAGCTAGAGTCTGCTGCTGTGCTCCTGTGTGTGAGTCAGATTGCTGTGCTTCTGTGGGATAGTCAGGTTGTGCTACAACAAATACATCTCAAGGTGTGCTCATGCTCGTGCCCCAGCTGACGCTTGCCCCCGTGGCTGCCAACCTGCACCTCTGCCGGGCTCCAAGCAGTGCCAGGGGCAGGGCTTAGTGCTTGCTCAGGCTGGAGGAGGTTCTCCAGCCCCTGAGCTTGTGATGAAGGGTGGCCCTGATCTCTGCACCCCCAGCCTGGTGCCATCCCTATGACCCAGGTGCACTTTGTTCCCATACAGCCCCAACCAGCTTGACCACGTGTGTAGACAGGGAAGCTGTGGCAGTATCCCACCCACTGGTGGCTGCGCTAGCTGGGACCACAGACCAGGACTGGGGCCCAGCAGAGTCTAAGGTGAGATCCCAGATGGCAAGGTTGGGCTGTGGTGGTCCTAAGGGTCCTTGGAGAGCCACAGAGGGGAAGAACAGGGGGAGGATGCTGAGCAAGAGCCATGAGATTTTGCATGCCAGCCTTCCATGTGACAAGTGACAATCCATGTGCAGCTGACGGAGGGGGCCAGAGTTTGGGGGACAGAAGAAGACCCTGGCCCAGGAGGGGCGAGGGACATGGCTCTGATCCTCACTGGGCTCCCATGGCTGCAGGCAGGAAAGCTTATTCTTGTATAGAAGCAGGTGGCATGAGAATATTACGTGGTAAATCAGATAAGCTGCAATCTCATTATGCCAACAGATGAGTGGGTCAGAAAGGTTTGAGTATAGCTGTCAATACATCACCCTGTAAGGATAAAGTCTAATCAAATTAGATTAGATACTTGCAGCTCCCATCCCCACAGGCTTCTTGTTTAGGGGGAAAAACAATGCTCCCACTTAGAAGGAACACAAAACATCTTAGCAGCCTGAACACCCTCAGCACATCCCACCCCTCTTTTTGCTTTCCAGGCAGTGTTTGCCCCCACTGCTTTGGACACAGTCCTATAAATGGCCCGAACATTACTGCTTTTCCTGGACAGTATGTTTTGCACCACATCAGCCAGATGATTTTACTCCACAAATTTTCATGCTTCATGCCAGGACTAGGGAGAGACTGTCATATGAGTTGTTGGGAGGGGAGGAATTTTAGTCCCAGAAACTCCACCTTGTTTTCCCAGCTACCAGCCAAGCCTTTGGGACAGCTTACATATCTGATGTTTCTAATTGGAACATTCTTTCAATGACATCTACCAACATGTGACATAGCAGGGGTCTTATGCCAATTCTGCAATTTGTGTTTAAAGCTATTGGAAACAAACCTGTGCAACCACACGTGTTCAGATGTTATTATGCTGTGTGACAGTCTAGTGCAAGTTTCCTAAAATAGCAGCCTCATCCTCCTCCAAAATCCTCCATTGTCTGCCTAAGGCCATTCAAAGAACATTATCCTATTGCAAGCTTAGACTGCACCTACTTCAGTTATCATTGTTATGCCAGCAATGGCTGTCATGGTGTCGCTTGAATATCCCTGAAAGCCTAGGGAACACTTATGCCTCTTTGCGTCATGCTTTTATTTCTGAGTACATCAGCCCACCAAAAAGTTGCTCTGGGCCTGCTGGCTCCATTTGCAAAGGTCATTTAGATTTCCACCTGCCATTCCTGCATAGTTTCATTTGCACGGCAATGACACGGCCCTGGCTTGCCTCCAGAAGCAGTGCCTGAGTTTCTCCACTTCTGCAGCTATGAACATCAGTATGTTAGGACCTTCATTCTTCCTCCTTTTTAAGAGGAAATTTTCTTGCTAAATTTCAAACCCTGAGTGCAGAAGCAGGAACTGATCTTGGATCTTTCATATTTGGAGCCTGGAGTATCACTATTGAACACTGTTTTTCTTATCAATGCTTTGAAACAAAAAGACTTATCTTGAACTGAACATAAACTTTCATACCAAATGAAGTATGAATATCTGGAAGGTTTGGATCCAAAAGAGTGACAATTTTGATTCAATATGAATGGTTCATGCTTTTGCAATTTTTCAGCTCCCAAATCACTGCCAGAAAGCACATACAACAATTTTCATAACCCTTAGTGCATCCACAAAACCCTTTTTTTTAATCAGGAAAATACCACGTTACCAAGCCCAAAGGACCTTCTGTTCAGACATAGGCATCCTGAGTACATCCTCTTACTGCATAGCACTGTCCTGTGACATCCACTTCGTATCATTCCTGGACATTTAATCATTCCTATGATTCCTGGACTTCTAATAATTTCTGAGAAATGGCTATGAGCTCCCAGCAGACTTTATCTCCTATAAATTGTACCTGGCACAAGGAGGATCCAATGGATCATACAGACTGTCAGACAACAGTATGCTGGGCTGTAAGAAGAGCTAAACTTCACTTCAGACTTTCTTTAAAGACCTGGTGAGAGGAAAATTCGTTCCTTTGGGATCCAAAATGTGTTAGTCCCCTTGAAAGATATTTAATTAGTTTTACTTTAACCTTTTTTCCTCCCTGCCACTGTGGGATGAAACAAGGCTTGTATTTTATCATGTATTGGAAGGGCCCAGATTGCTGCTGGAGGAGAAATATTGAAAGGCAGAAGGCAGCCTCCAGCTTTCCTTGTGTTAGTCATAAATAAAATTGCTCCCATATGGGAGGTTTACACAGCTGCAAATGTGTTTTTACTGGTGAACAAGTTTCCTTATATATAACTGTCCTGACAGACCATGGGCAGGAAGATTTGACCCATAGAAAAATATGTTTCCCTCCAGCTTTAAGAAGATGTTTGTCTATATCAGTTCCAGCTGGCTCACGTGCATCTCTTCTGACTAGAAATGCTTCCTGGGAAAAAGGATGATGCCCCTGTTTCTAAGGTGGGAGCAATCTCTTCCAACTGTTTCAGAAGGCTTTTCTCTGCAGGTCTAAAATCTACTGTCCTATACAATTATGGAGGACGGACTGTTCCTTTTTTCTTATCCATAGCCTTTTATACAATTGGGGACTGTTTGTTAGAAAAGAGATGACTCAAAAACGGACTTGAGAAACCTCAGTCTTTCCTCAAAGGTCACATTTTCCCAGTGTATTCCAGGTGAGACATCTGTTTAGAACAACATGGCATAATCTGTTATGCAAGAGAGGGCTCATCCTAATGGATGTACATCTCCTTCTGCCTGGAAGGCTTGACACATTGTGCAGCCTTCGTTAAGCTGAGGTAGTGGCTCATCCCCATGAATTCACCAGGTGCCTGCTCTTCACGTAAGTAGGACTTTCCACGCCTCCTTGGTGTATTCTAGTCCTCTCATCCTGAACACAAATGTCTTTAGTTTTAAGATGGCGCTCAAACACATTTAAAGACACCTGACCATGGCTTACTCATTGGCTTAAAATTTTCACACCTATCAGTGGAAATACTGACATGTTCTACATCTGTTGAAGCCTACACAGAGAACCCTATTCAAGAAATTATACGTTTCATTAGTGAGCTACTAAGACAAACTATTAATCTTTCAAATACATTTGCCACACAGCTTCTCACTATCTCATCTAAGCCCTCACTGTAAGACAAAAATACCTATTGTGTTATTTTCTCATCAGTGAAGAGCTGTGACAAAAATTACATTTCTGTCCAGACGCTTCTGGCTCTGCCACAGAGGAAACTATACAGTATGACACAATTTGCTCTTGACAAAGTCACATTGGCTGTTACTTGCCTCCTCTGGATATGTAGATAAACAGGTTTGTTTCTGTATTTTCTTAGAAACCAAACTTTCAAAACTATCTATTGTAGAATTCTCCAGTTCTTTATTTTTTCCTATTTTGCTGAAAGCATCATTACATCTACCTTTTCCCAGACTTTCAAAACCTCAGAAGATCCTCCATTAGTTGTCAAAACAAAAAAAAATAAAATTAAAGGTTTAGAGGTTACTTTACACAATGCTCTAAAAACTTCATTTCTTCAGTACTTTTCTTGATGTTCTTGTTCTTCCCTAACATGATAAACAGAAAATATTAATTGCTTTTCTTGTTCCTAATTTAACCTCATGCTTGATCTTGAGTTCTCTGACTTTCTATTTTTACTTGTTCATTATATTTTTATACACATCTTCAATAATTTCACCACACTTACACATGTTCTGCCTGGTTTTCTCTTCTTTAGGATTAACAGGAACACATAATTTACAAAAGGGCCTGTTTTATTCAGTTTGAAACTTTCATTTCACTGTCTCATTCACTGGAGCTGTTTTCCACCTTCATTTTGCTGCTGGTTCTTGCTGTTGTGTCCAGTCAAAATCCAAGAAAATTGCCTCTTGCTCTTTCTGTGTACACCCTTTGTACACAGAAAATTGCTGCAACACGTGAAACCTTGCTGAGCAGCCTGCAACCTGAAGCACTGCAGTCCCTACCAAAATTCCCTGTTGCCACCAAACCCTGTGCTTGGGACACTCCTGCCTGTTTCTCACAAAAAGGCTTCATGCACTCCATTCTGGAGGCCTGGAGCAGCCCCCCACCATGCCAGATCTGAGTGGGTCCTGGTTCCTCTGCTAGAGCATCGGTGTGGAAGGCAGTGTGGCACACATCACCTCCCCCAAGTCTTCCTGAGCAATAATTATATTTTAATATCCTGACTGAGAATTACCACAAGAAGCCACCTTCCTCCCAGGCTGGATTGAACCACTCCTGGGAGAAGTGACAATATTCATAGACACAGGCAGCCTGGGCCCTTAGACACTTCCTCCTTGAGCAGGTGAGGCTTGCTTATTTTCCAGCAGTCCAGGAGATGGGATTCACCCTTGTTCTCCAGTAATGAAATCTCCTGTGCATTGTTTAATTTTTCTGAAGCAGCACTTTGCCTCCCAGCATCACACTGACCCAAACCTGCTGTTTGCAGTGTTGTGGCTTCACTGATGTGAAACAACTCCTGTTCCTCACAGCCATAATTCTCCCCCTTTCTCCACTGATAGTAATGAGGGAAATATTTATACCTTCCCAGATTGCTTGGGTTTTGGTTGGTGTTTGTTTTTCATTTTGTCTGCAGGGTTTCCCACATTTCCTCAGAGTGCTTCAGTTCAGCAACCCCCAACAGAAGCTCTCCAGATTCCTACCTATATGGATGCCACTAAGAGGCATGTTTTCCTGTCGTGGCTCTTACTAGCAAGAAGCAAAGACCACAGACCTTGCCAATTCAGTTCAAACCCTGGACTAAAGCATTCAGGGCTGGTGCTTAGAGAACAACTCTTTACAGGAGCTGCTATAGAGCTATGCAGTAGTAGAGAGAGTCCTAAAAGAGCAGTGTTACTTCACTTCATTTTTATTTTGGTCACTGAGTTCTTTTGTGAAGAATGCTCTTCCTACTATTGCCGGGAGCTGGGAGAGCAGAAATAATAAGATGGTCACCTTGTTAGCCAAGGATTAGGCCCAAGCAGTATATATTTAATTAGACTTTAAAGAGCTTATTTCAATGTTAGGAGATGCACTCCTTCCCTGTTGGTGCTGCCTCAACAGAATTGTTTCAGTAAGTGTTCTGTTTATCAAGAGACAGGATAGTGTTTTCAGACATTGTGAGCACTCAGTTTTTGTTTGCAGTTAGATTAAGAAGAGGAAAGTTGACCCAAAGCTCTTGTAGAGCTCATCTAATCTCTTTGATTGAGAAGATCTGTCCTCCCACAGACCCACCTTCAGCATTATAAAGGAATACATCTTCCTGATGACAAGCTCTCCTTGCGGGGATACCTCAAGCTTGGTTACACCAGAAGTGGCATCTTCTGTTACAAAAATTTAAGAGACACATGAGAAATTAGAGTGCTACTTGCACATCTTTGGGCTACCACTTACCCACAAGATTCAGGGCATTCACCATGAGCATTAGTGAAGACGACGTGGAGAAGTTTCTTGATGGCAACCCTGCTTTTGCCAAGCAGTACTTTGAGAAAAAACTAAAAACAGAGTCCTGGGACAACAATGAGAGTGAAATACTTTTTGAGTTGATCCAAGACATGCAAGAAAGCATCAACATGGAGAAAGTTGTTTTCAAGACCTTGAGAAGAATCAGGTCCCTTATTCATGCTGACCGCTGTAGTCTCTTCATGTACAGGCAGAGAAATGGCACTCCTGAGCTGGCAACAAGGCTTTTCAACATCCAAGAGGGAAGTACTCTGGAGGAATGCCTGGTCGCCCCAGACTGTGAGATTGTCTATCCACTGGACATAGGCATTGTGGGCCATGTTGCTCAGACCAAGAAAACCATGAACATCAAGGACGTCCGTGAGGTATGTGTGCTATTTATTTATTACCTGGGTAGAAGAGAGGCTCACAGGGGTCAAGAGGCAGCAGCAATCCACAGTGCTTGGTCAAAGCCCTCATGGTGTAGTAGCTGTGTACTGTAAACAAGTACCAAGTCAGAAAGTTCCTTCCAATTTCATTTATGGGGTGAGGTGAAACTAAGCACATTGATTACGCTAGGTCTTAATGCCTGCAAACAGTGCACTGCTATACCTTGCCTGTCTAATTAAAAAAAAAAAAAAAAGTCACATCTAGTCCAGCAGAAGAGAGTGAAGTAGTCAGATCTGCACTGAATGCACAGGGAATTTTACATGCAATTTTATATTCTATGAGTAAGTAGCAGAGAGAGAAATTCTTTACAGTGGGGGTTTTCCACGACAAAAGAACTTCGAAAATGTTTGCTGTGATGAAGATTTAGCTAAGGGCCTTTAGAAGAATCATTATCAAACAGAGGGAGTGGACCCCAGAGCAGGTAGGTTAACTGCAAGCTGTGTACAGGTGATCTTCATCAAAAGCAGCAAAAGACAATCTTAGACTAAAAAAACTCTTCCAGCAAAAATTTCAATCTACAATATCAGGAGGGACCTGAGGGATTTTAATGTTTTATGTTTATGCTTTCATGACAGTATTTATTCTCCATACTTCTGGTTCAATCATGTAAACCTGGATGGCAGGAATAACAATCTGCTTGTTCTAATCATAGGTATATGATTAATAAAATCCATGTGACCCAAAGATGGCATTTGGGATTACTCCATCTATTGTTTGCTAGTTACAAAGGAGCATCTGTTTATTCATTCGTTTGTTGCTCAGTGCAGGCATATCTCAACCCTTCAGCAAATCTTTCCTTGTCTTCCACAGAACACACTGAGACACTGTTTTGGTTCTGCAACCTGGGTTCTTTTTTGCTGGGCAAATTGTTGGTGTTGAGGGAAGCATCAGAATGTGACTTAAATTTTAAAGTTTTTTGGTTTCTGATGTTTCTCCAAATAGAGGGGAGGATTTCAGATCTGTGAGCCGAGTGCTGTGGTCCAATTCTGGTGCTCTTAGACATCGCTGTAATGCAATTCCTTTGAAGAAGACCCAGAAACTAAATGCTTGGTCTAGCCCATTTGGCAGAAAAGGGCAACAGTGGGGAAGGTATGGGGAGAAGATTCATTAGGGAGTGATCACTCTTTCTGGTACAGCCTTCTGAATATGATCAGATTTGTGTGGCTTTTTCTAACCCAAACAGAATAACTTAGAGATGACAATTTATTCACCTGAGCAGGGAGAATATCTTTGGTCAGCAGGGCCTTCCCTGCACTCCCTCATGGTAGGTATCAATAAGGCCCTGTGCAGGTGAAATCATTGGCCATCTGCTTTCCCTGGACTATTCTTTCTCCACTTTTTAAGAGAAACTAAGGGTAGATGCTGCAAGCTGACAACAAACTCCATGGTAAAAGTAGAAGAAAAACGTGTGTGAACATTGCCAGTGACTGCACTGGTTTATACCCTGTTCCTGTGCAGTGCTACCTGGCTCTACCCACTCTGCAGTGCTAGTAAGAAATCAGAGGAAAGGATGGAGGAGGTACCATGGGGAATGTCATTGATCTGAGAATAACCAGTGGAGAGCCCCCTTGTTCTGCGAGAGTTTGACATGTTAAAGCTTATGATTGGCAAGATCTTCACAGAATGTTAAAATCGTGCATGTTGCAGTTAAAAGCCACACCTTCTGCTCTTGATATTATCTTTATCATCTGTACATGGTCCAATTTTCTGCTAACTCATTTATTTTCCTCAGTAATTTTTAAGCAAAACTTTCTTTAGGCAGCTTACTTTAAGGGGCTGTGCTTGGACTTGGTTTCAAGACACATTGTGAAAAATGCTTATTTGTAAATTCTCTGTTAAACAGTGCTCCCAGTTCAGCCCATTTGTGGATGAACTCACCGACTACACTACAAAAAACATCCTTGCAACACCCATCTTGAATGGCAAAGACTTGGTTGCTGTCATTGTGGCTATAAATAAGCTGAATGGCCCACACTTCACCAGCTCTGATGAAACAGTAAGTGGTCAGTAGCTGAATTCCTATCAAAGGGCTTCATTTTTGTTGTGTAACAGAGATCCTTTTACCCTAGTGATGCCTGCTTTAGTGAAGTTCCATTGGTGTGAGTTTCTCTTAAGGGCACTCACACTCTCATAGAAGAGGCTTATAATGAGAATGTTTATCTCAGGTTTTTCAGGGAAGGTACAGTGGGATAAGCCTCATGTCATGGCAGTGCAAAGCAAAGCATTTATCCTGGGAAATTACCTTGATGCTTGTAGAGCAATGTTATGAAATACAGTACACATGAAGTTGCTACTGCATTCAATTCAATCTCACAATTTGCCTTTCCAGCTTTTCCTGAAGTATCTGAATTTTGCATCCTTGAACTTGAAAATTTATCACTTGAGTTATCTTCACAACTGTGAGACTCGAAGAGGGCAGGTAAGAGTGAAAATGCAGATTGGATTGGCTATCTCAAAATCAAATTAATACATTCTTCTGATTTAAAGCGTAAATCTGATCTTCTTCAGAGATTTGTCCATGAAGAGCAGAAATAAAGAGATGCCCTCAACTGCTTTCAGATACTGCTTATTTCCCAGAGTCCTTAATTACTCTCTCTTTCTTCTGCTATTGGCAAAACCACCAGACCTCATGCACTGGCACCAGTTTCAGCAGGACTGACCTCTAGGTGTTTTGTTGACTTGAGGCTGTGAAGCAGTCTTGGATCATTTCATCATTTCAGACAGCAGCACCAAGAGACTTTCTGAAACACTTAAGAATGTGGTATTTTTCCCCCATCTGCTCATTAAAAGTGCTACTGAATTTCCTCTTAGAGCCAGTAAAATTGTTGTCATATGAATGTTTTATTGGCCTCCATCAGTACAAAAACCCATATATTAGGGGTTTAGGATAGTCTGGATTGAAATTCTGGCACCATACTTTCCCATTAGTTGGGTTCCAGTAGCACTGTCAGATTTATTGGGATGGATGTGAATACTTGCAATCACTTTCTGCAGCAGGCAGTAATTGTCACTCAAGACAACATGGAATTTCATTTGTGCTTCATGGCAGCCATGCTCTATTCTCCAGTGGGACTGCCATGGAGAATAAATGCCTGTTTTAGTGAAATGGACACAGAATGAAAGTTTATTTTGGAGCTTTGGAAAGGCATTTATACTTTCTAATTAATTTATTATGCTTTGCCTAATTTTTTCATTTATCAAAAACATGAATGGTGGTCCAGTAATACCAGCAATGATGAATAGTCAACTAAAATAGGACTAGCAAAGGTTTTTTTCTGCTGAGAGCTTAGCAGTAGGACTAGCCATGGTAAGAAAGGGGCTACAAGGTGAAGTGGAGGTCCATAAATTGGAAGGCCTAATGCTTCTGGTCTGGGACTGGACCCAGAACTCCTGTGTTCAGGTATTACTGCTGTCTGAGCAGGTCCCACACAAAGGGAGGAAAGCAAGAAGGAGATGCCGGGCACACTGCTCTTGTTCCCAATAGCTCAGTTGTCAAACCCCTGACTAATACAGGTTTTTAAGCCGTGTCAAAGTTATTGTAGCTCATTGTGTTAGAATTTAAAGTACTGAAGTACAGAGTGAGCAAATTACATTCTCAAGAGTGGTCTAGGATTTTAATATTGCAAATCCCAACAGCAAAGACTGGGTGATAATGTGGGTAAAACAGCTTGTGCAAAGACAGGTCAGTCTGCTTGTGCTCAACACTGTGTAAAAGTCTTATTAGAAGACTATATAATAAACTTTACCAACTTCTTTACATCAGTCCTTAGGTATATTTCAGCTCTTTCTCTCAGTCCTTCTTACTGGGCTTGTGGCTTTCAGTACTTATTGCACACTGTAAGTGCCAAAAAGCTAAACTGCTGCTCGTGTTTATCTAATGGTTTGTATGATAACACCACTATCCTATTTGAGAGATGCTGACACTGAACAACTCAGACTTCATACAAGAGGCAGAGTTGTCCCAGTTTATGGATTACAAACAGAGACCAGTGCAGCTCAGAATTGCTCAAAAAACATCTGCTAGTGCCCAGCGAAGAGGTGAGATGCACTTTTTCTAGTAGTGGCCATGTAACAGTATTTCTAGTGCAAAGCACAGGTCCAGTCTGCTTCAAGTTGCAGCTTCAGTGCTTCAGAAGCATGGCTCCTCATGTGTCCTGGGCTCAGAAAGCCAGACACACACCTGGGATACAGGCACTCATGCATTAACTAAGATAAGCAAGAATGTAGATGATTTTCTAACCATTTCAGAGCAGTATTTGTGTAACCTCTGCTTTTATAAAAGAAAGAGCCTAATGGCAACAGCTTTCTTAAAGGTACATCTGTTGGATGCAGCAGATGGGGAAAAGTATAATAGGCTGATGCACACACGAAACAGCTGCTCAAACACTTTGAGGAAAGTGTGAACTCAGACATTTCAAATACCAGCCTCTGGAATTTGCAGTGCTTTTTGGTGTTAACTGGTTTTGGATACAACATTTTACTAATGGATATAAAATTTAAGTGGGGACAGCTCCTTGCTTGACACTACTACTTTTTTTGTGCTGTACTGGTAACATTTGACTCTTCCATAACACTGTGATCACCTGATTCTTTCTCCCTAGTAATTCCCAGTGAGAACAAGCGGTGTAGGTTTCCTGCACTTTTCAGGAACTGTAACCCAGCATTTGGGAAGTCCATCTCTCCAAGAAAGGCTGTGCTTACATTTTGATTTTATCCTGCAGGTGCTGTTGTGGTCAGCTAATAAGGTTTTTGAGGAACTGACGGACATTGAGAGGCAGTTCCACAAGGCTTTTTATACGGTGAGGGCATACCTGAACTGTGACCGATACTCAGTTGGTCTCCTGGACGTGACAAAGCAGAAGGTGAGTGTTCACATGTGCGCTGTGCATCTTTCTGCTTGCTGTTACCCACTGAGGGGCAATGCACGCAGATAAGATTTACTGAGGCAGTGAAAGCGCGAGCTAACATTCAGCCACTATTCCTACTTTACTTGGCATTTTTTAATGTGCAAAGATTAAGATAATGGGTTAATGAAATCAAAGGAAAGGGGAAGAGCTTATCACTGAAATGGGACTGTTGGAGGCTGGGAAGACAGAGGAGGGGAAGAGGTGTCTGTCTTTGGCAGTCCTGCTCATAGTCTGCAGCACAAACAAAACCTCACAAAGTCCGTGGGTATCAGAAGTATAGTGAGACACCTGTGGAACCATCAGCACACAAGGGTCTATTTATACACAATACACCCTTGCCTGGAATGACATGAGGTCTGGAGAAATCTGAGGTTTCAATATTAGCAAAGAAAAGACTTCGGCCATATCACAAAGTGACTTATGACCAAACAGCCACCTTCCTCAAGAATCACTCATGCTCACGATATCCAGGTATTTAGAAGAAATTTGGCTTCAAAATGAAAACAAGCTGACAGAATCAAAGTTACCTCTGATTTGGTCTGATGATTTGCACTTTTGGCAAATTTTATGTGGAGGTTACACAGCATCCTTGCCAGTGGAGCCCTCTTTGTTCCATGGCCAGGCTGACTGTCTTGTTGACAGAGCTCTTGCAGCATGTTTTCTTGTGAAGAGATATATTAAAAGATCATTAGTGTAAGCTAAAGACAATTTGATCAATATTATAATGTAGCATAAGAAAAAAGAGCAAAATAAATATTTCGCTTCTTCAATCTGGCAAGTAGTAGGTCAGGCAATTGTCACACTTTGGAAAATTAAGAAAACAAAAACATTTTCATAGCTGTTTGCTCTGAGTGCAGCCAGTGCTCACTGTTCACTGAATGAATCAACACTCTGTGTATAGGCAGTATATGGAAATATGCAGCCATACAAATGCACCTGACACATCCAATTTTGGATATCTGGGCATCATTCTGTTGCGTAGTATTGAATAGTTTTATTATTTCATGCCTTGTTTACACAACACCAAAACCAGCAAGGCAGTGGTTACATAGAGGCTTGAGACAGAATGCACTTTTCTACTCTAAACATATGTTTTTGATTTTAAAACCAGGAGTTTTTTGACCTGTGGCCAGTCCTGTTGGGAGAAGTACCTCCCTACTCAGGACCTCGAACCCCTGATGGCAGGGTACGTGAAAACAAGATTTCTTTAACTCTCTCCTCTCTAGATGGACTGCCTCACCACTCTTCTTTTAACACCACTCTTTTTTTCACTTGTAGGAAATAGTCTTTTACAAGGTCATTGATTACATATTACATGGAAAAGAAGACATTAAAGTCATCCCGTAAGTGCCCAGTCCCTGAATGCTAGGTACTGACACAGGGTGTAGCTAAAAACAAGGTTCCCCATGTCTTAAAGACATCCATGTGGAGAAATCTAAAGGACTGGTAGAGGACCAAGAGTCAGAATGTAAGTTGGTGCTTCAGCTCACATTTCTACAGGAAAGATTTTCTCAAGGGCACTGGGATTCTGACTTAGAAGTCCAAAATTCACTTCAACAAGTGATTCTTTTCGGATGGAGAACTGAGCTGCCTTGATTGCCTGCAGTTTTCTGCTATCCTTGCCAGGCAGAGCATCACTCTCCTCCATGTCTTCTCTGTGTCAGTAGCTGAGCCTCATCCAGGATGCTCTTTTGCTGAGGTTTCCTTGCTTTTCTCCACTCCTTCTATCACTGACCCCACCTTTAGGCTCTGGCCTTTTCTCCCATCCTGACACATTTGGACTCCCTCTTTCTAAGAACTGCCCTCTCTTCTGCCACTAAATTTTTCAGAGGAGCCTTGGGCAGGCTTAGGCAAATCTGACATAAGAGAGGTTTCTCCCAGTTCTGGTAACACTGCTTTACCCTAGAGTATGTGCTGCAAAAGAGGTCCCCGTTTCTTGGATACAGCAGTGTTCAAAGTTCAGGCTGGCAGGCATCCTCAGCCAGGAATCTCCTTTTATCTTTCTCTGTGTTGAAGGTCTGAGACATGGTCTTCACTTCTAGGAATGAATTTTTATAAAGTGTCTGCAAACCAATATTTTATCAGTTGTTTTGTTTTGAATCCTTGAAGGGAAAGTATTTACTTGTGTGGAAAATTTTTGCTTGTGCACATGGATCCTTTGAAAGTAACACAACCATTTATGGACTGGGGGTTCCAGGTCTAAACCTGGATTTTACAATCAGCTGAAAACACGTCAGCTCCATGATCTTTTTTCAGTAAATATATACCTTTAATTTCCCTTATACATTCTTCTTTCATTAGAAATCCTACCCCGGATCACTGGGCACTAGTTACTGGACTGCCAACCTATGTGGCTGAAAGTGGATTTGTAAGTACTTAACCTGAGATTCCTCAAGTCTTTCTGAGATGAATAATACTCAAGCTGCTTTCTCAGCTTGAGTATTATTCAATACTCAATAATACTCAGGCCTTTGTTTTGGAAGTTAAAATTCTCATTGCCCATCTTGTAATACCTTTTCTTCTGTGTGATCCCCTAGATTTGCAACATTATGAATGCTGCTGCAGATGAGATGTTTAACTTTCAGGTACTGTGAAAACTTCCAGTTCAATCAATGATTCAATTTTTTTTTTATTTTTATTTTTTTTTTCAGAAATGTAATATAGAGTCAATATTTTGTATAGAAATACTTATTTTGCCTGTAGTCTGAATGTAAAATTGGAGTGCTCATGTATTTACATGAGCATAATACATGAAATATATTAAGTTCATGATGTCTTTCTGCTTGCCGTTGCTTTAAGGAAGGTCCTCTAGATGAATCGGGATGGATTATCAAAAACGTTCTCTCCATGCCAATAGTGAATAAAAGGGAAGAAATTGTTGGTGTTGCCACATTTTATAACAGAAAAGATGGGAAACCGTTTGATGAACAGGATGAAACCCTCATGGAGGTATAGTTTCTTGCTGGAAGAAATTGATATAGTTGAAGAGGTCACTATTTTTCCTTGTACACCTGCAAAACATCCCGTGTGTTATGCAGCTAAGTGTGTATCTTTGTTGCTTAGAGAGGTGTTATACACCAGCTTGAACATTTTGAAAGCAACTGTTTGACATACTGGGGGAGTTTGGTATGAGAAACCCAACTATGTTCTTGTGATTTTTTTTTAGCATTCTTGGATTGTACTCCTAGCCATGAGCATCTACTCTGTGCCTACATAACCATTCTGACCTGTATTCACATACCTGCCAGCTGCCTCTTACTGGCTGTGCAACTCCCATGAAAAATGACACAGAAATTATCTCTGTAGCTAGGATAAAAAGGGAGGCCAGCTATTAAATCTACCAACAGTAGCTGTGATTAAAGATCTTGCTCCTTGGAAATGTTCCTATGATAGTTTCAATGAAATATAAATATTTAGCTCTTGGCACCTGTTATCAGTCAGGACTTTTCCTGAAACAGACTTTTCTTATCAAACAAAAAGACCATGGGGGGGGGGGGGGAAATCAGTTTGAATTGGCCACTGGACAGCAAATAAGTTGAAAGCAAGCTTCAACTTAGGAAGCTTGCTTTCAACATTCACTCAAGGATGTGAGTAAGTACATGTGGAAGGTGATGAGGCCCCCTTGCTCTCCTTTGATGTGAGAGCTTCTGATCTGCTGTCACCATTGTGACAGAAACGTTTCCACAGGTGTGAAGACACCTGCAGAAACACAGAAATAATTTTCTGTACTCTGAACGGGACAGAGGGTCCCTCAACCTCCACAGAATCAGCACTGTCAAGGCCTGGGCAGATTCAACAGCAGGGGAGCTGCTTTGCTGAGGAGCAAGCCACAGTTGGGAGCAAGGATGTGGTTGCTCATTGCTAGAATTTTGGACAAAGTTGAGCTTGTGTTTCTTTAAATATGTATCATACAGTGTCATATTTCTGTGTCTTTGAGGAGCAGATGTTATGGCTATTTCTCTGTTTCCTTCTCTTTCCCTTACCAAGTCCTTGACACAGTTCCTGGGTTGGTCTGTACTCAACACAGACACATATGATAAGATGAACAAGTTGGAGAACCGTAAGGACATTGCTCAGGACATGGTGCTGTACCACGTGAAATGTGACAAGGATGAAATCCAGGAAATTCTGGTAATGCCTCGTAATGTGGAGCACACACCCAAATGTACTGGCCTGGCCCACGACTTATATAGCACAGACAGAGATCTCCCATTTCACAGAGATGCTTCCAGCCACCATGACGTGGCAGCAGCACCTGGGCCCTAGTAGCTGCACAGGGGCAGAACGAGTCTTTCTTTTGGTTCTGTGGTCTGCCCTCCACCTTGGCACTCTGCACCACTATGTTCTTTCTAACTTCCTCAACAAAGCCAGCCTTGGAGATGCTACTCAGAGCAGGGCTGTAGGAACAGAAAATTATTTATTCCTCAAAACCTCCTTTGTGCTGAGGATGTGAAGTTAGAGGACCCAGCTGCAACACTGGCTCTAGGGGGACATCTGCAAGTGAGGGAAACACAAAACAAAATCAAGGAGGGAGAGAACACTACCAGGAAAAATGTGTTCAAAGACAAGAGATTGAAGTAAGGAGCAGGAAAGAAGCACAATTTGCACATGACAGCTACCCTAGATTGCCCCAAAGCCTCCCAGTGAAAAGTCCAGGGGGGTTCAGTTGTCTCCTTAACACACCCATGCTTTTTGCAGCCAACACGAGAAAAGTTGGGGAAGGAGCCAAGTGAGTGTGATGAAGAGGAGCTGGCAAGCATTCTGGTAAGAACAATGCACTGCCAGAAAGAACAGCCCTGGCAAACAAATAGATGCATAGATGTAGGGAAGAGTTCCCAGTGTTGGCATGCTGTTACCTGACAAAGGGTGAAGGCAAAGCATACCCTGTCCTCCTTTTCTGCCTGAGTTTGAGATTATCATTAGTATGCGTCAGCATGTGCCTTCCACAGCTCCTGGGGAGTCCCTGCTCTCTGCCTCTTTATCTCAAGGGCTTCAAAGTCCATCTGGAAACACGTCAGCCACCCTGGCTTGTTTTTCAGAGTAATTAAGGAGGGCTGTAAATCTTCCCCCATCAAATGCTTAAGAGGAAACAAACATTATTTCCTGCACAAAACTGCCCTCCCCCTTCCTCCACTAATGGGGTTGTCACGAAAAGCTTCATTTCAGTCTATTTATGTGCTATATTCCAAAAGAAAAGCAGCATCAGAGTGATATATCTTTATTCAGCAAAGCTTAAGAATGACATAAGCAGCACAGCAATAAACCAGCCCACCTGTCTTACAGAAAGAAGAGCTCCCGGGGCCCACTAAGTTCGAAATCTATGAGTTCAGGTTCTCCGACTTTGACTGCACTGAGCTAGAGCTGGTGAAGTGTGGCATTCAGATGTACTACGAGCTTGGCGTGGTGAAAAAGTTCCAGATCCCACAGGAGGTATGAGCTGGCAAAAGCTAGGGTCTCCTGCCTTGGATGTACAGCAGGCTCGCCCATGCTGCAGCTGGCACGGAGGTGCCCGTCCCTGCCCAGCAGAGCCCACAGAACAGCCACAGGGCCGGAATCACGGGGATCGTGTCGTGTGTCCTGAGCCCCTCACCCCGCCGAGGGCAGGGAACAGTCTCTCATGTGGGACTGAGCATGACTTCTGCTCTCTTCTGCTCCTCGCAGATGTGGGTTTGCCGTGAGGTCTGTGCGGAGGGGCGGCGGGCTCTGCACAAGGCGGCTTGCGCGGCCTGTGTCCTCCGCCGACCACAGCCGCAGCGGGAAAACCGGGAGCGCCTGCCTGCTTCCTTTGCTAGAGCCTGTAACCTGCAGCTTTCAGCCAAGACATGCTGAAACACACTCTGAGAGCAAGCCCCTTTGTTTCTCATCCGCATGCAAACATGGATGTGCCTTCGTTTGGCGCAGCTGGCACCAACCTGAGGGCAGGAATGGTGTGACCCTGTGGGAACGAGGACCCCATAAGCCCAGACTTGCGAACTCACGACTTTTGCAGCTCAAAACCTTGCAGGAATTGTGAAAGTGGCATTCCAGCAGCTCTGCTGCTCCCGAAGGCATTTCTCCGCACATCATGTGGAATCTATTTCCATCTAGTGGGATCTGGGGGTAACTGCAGGAAGAGTTTTCACCCTGGAAAGGCACGATGGCAATCAGGAGGGAAGTAAATGGGAATTACCTCTGTGCTTCTTCCACGCAAAATGTCAGTGTCAAAAATATTAAATATATCTGCTCCGGAACAACTTACCCCTGGAGAAGGTGTGAATAGCAGTGATTCTTATAATTGAGATTTTAAGAAATGATTAATAGAAAATTAATAAATAATTAATAGATAATTGGCTCTTTAATGAGAAAACTGCATAGCTACAAGAGAAGTAGACATAGCTACATGGAGAAGTAGACTGCAGAGGAAAAAACAGTTTTCTATTTAATGCCCTATATTGTAGTCCTTTAGGTGATATAAATGTCATTCTCCTCTACATCTATGGATCCATATCTCTTGAAGAGAGACATGAGTATTAATAAATCACAAGGGACAAATCTTATAAGTGATAACCTAGATAAACAGAAAAAAACCAATAAATTCACAAACAGTAAGATGAAAGTGCTTTTCCTCCAGGCTGTGCTGATTCTTGTTTACCCCAGAGGCACCTCTGTGATTTTATATTTTTACAAAAAAAAAAAAAAAAAGAGAGAGAGAGAGAGAGAAATATTAGAACACAGCTATATTTTAATGTCTACTTTTTGCTCTCTACTAGGCTTTGCTCTATCAGCATTGTCAGGGTAGCCTGATGATATTACACCTTCTGATCCCTTTCTGGGCCTACCTCTGCAGAGCTGGTTTGAACCTCATCTGTGATTTCTGTAAATGACCCTTATTGCAAGATGAACAGGCAGCAGCTTCCTCACCCACACTAACATCCTCTTCCCCACTGGCAGGTTCTGGTGAGGTTTGTGTACTCTGTCAGCAAAGGCTACCGGAAGATAACTTACCACAACTGGCGTCACGGCTTCAATGTCGCACAGACCATGTTCACGCTCCTGATGGTAAGGCAGCACCACCCTGCATAATTCTGTAGCACAGCTTTATTTACAGCAGGTCTTCTGTCACACCTGTCACACCAGGGCTCCCTTTGAACCCTGGTGCAGGAAAAAGTTTTGTCACTCCTGGCAGAGATCCTGCTAAATGAGGTCTCAATTTGCCTGAAGTGACAGTCACTGCAATGTACATGAAGGAAGCTTTGGTCAATATTGGCCGATGAACTGGAGAGCTTAAATTCTCATGGACATGGATGTGCTTAGTGTTGAATAGATTCCAGATTAAATCCTTCTGCAGGGTAGAGGAGAGAGACTACAGGACTTTCACTCTTCCAGTCGATTCTGACAGTAAGAGCCAGACTGAGGTCAGCTGGCCAGGATGGACACAAACTCATGCTTTCCATTTCCATCCAGAACAGACACAGGTGTGGACAATCTGTTGGATGATTCAGCTTGACAACCACATGGCCCAGAAAGACGCAGAGCCTTTTCACAGAGCACTTTGTGTCCAGTCACTGGGAAGGGTGCTTATGAAAGCCTGGGTGAATCCTGGGCCATGGCTTCTGTAGCAGTGGGTAGCCAACCCTGCACATGTGCATCAAACACATAAACACTACAGATGCCTGGGTCTGAAACATTTTGTTTCCAGCTGATTCCTTGTTTTAACCTAAGTCAGCTGTGCACTGTGTTCCAGTTCACAGATATTTTCAGTTCTCCTGGACTGTCCCAGGACATCCCCAGCACAGAGCAGTCATCGCTCAGTACCTTTTCCTGTCGGAGATGTTAACATATGGAATATGAATTCTCTCCCTCCAGACTGGCAAACTGAAGCGTTACTACACCGACCTCGAAGCCCTTGCAATGGTAACTGCAGCTCTGTGCCACGATATTGATCACAGGGGAACCAACAACCTCTACCAAATGAAGTAAGTGTTCTCTTACCACTTCAAACCATTTTCTGTTGCTCCTGCTTGGAGTGGAATCAGGCTGTGATCACAACAAACTCCAATACAGCTCTGTTTTAACACACAGGGGTGACAATCTTCTTTTACAAGTTGCTGTGCTTTTCAGCTTGCTGCAGTGTTTGGCCAGTGGGGACAATTTGCTGTGCTCTCTGAGGCTTTCTTTACCTCCTAGCAAACCTCCCTTAGTTAAAGCAGAACTCTACATTACCATTACAGTGTGGAACAGGTGCAGAGCAGGCACTTAGTATCCTGAGCATTACAGGAGACTTAGGATGCCAACAGAAGCATCTTGGATATAAGATATACTTTTTGCTGTATCCATAGAGAAAGCACCATGCTTGGCATTGCCCTCACCACCTACAGAAACAAAGCACCTATGAGAATGTTGCTCTCAGTAGGCAGTCATTAGCTGCAGATAAACAATTGCACAATTTCACTGCCTAGTCAAGGCTCTGTTGCTCACTTAAAGTAGTCAGATCAGCTCTTCTTGCTGCCTATATCTTCTTATATATCCTGGAGCTTTGGAAAAATATTAAATAAAGTTGGTTTGGGTTATGATAGAAGAGGGCGTTGCTTTTCAGTAAGGTGCCCAAGGATTCCATGTGTCCTTGCTTTTTAGAAGGTGTTCGAGGATCGCAGGTTTTTCTGTTCCTATTACCAGATGTAATATGTAATATGTAATATGTAGTTATTCAGGAATTAAATGCTTGCTAAGTTTGAGTAATTTCACTGCAGTCATAAACAATATTTGAAGTGAAATTTGTAGTTGGAAGACTATTTTTCATAGTGTCTAAAGAGTTATAAGCAATGTTACAAGAGTCTTTTATTAGACTGAAGTCGTTACTTATTAAAAAGTTCTACTCACAAGCCTTTTTTAAAAAAATGGAACTTACATGTGTGACAAAAATGAAATACAAAATTAGACACTTCTTTTTATTTTTTAAGTTCTGTACTAATGTCTTCAATTTCTCCTTTATACAAACAGATCTCAAAATCCTTTAGCTAAACTTCATGGATCCTCTATTTTAGAGAGACATCACCTGGAATTCGGAAAATTCTTGCTCTCTGAGGAGGTTAGTAATGAACTGCAGTACACAGGCATGAATAATTTCCTTTTAGGGAAGTTTTTGATTAACAACAGAATTGTCAGCACAAGACCTTTCTCTGGCTTGGATGCCAAGAAACTACAGCTGCCTCATTTCCAAAGGACTCTATGCTCACCCAGGACCAAAGCACATAGGCTTCCTAAATGCATGTCTTGGTTTCTTCAGAAGCCACATTTTTATCCCCATGGGAATATGTTAAATACAGTGTTGCTCTCCTGTAGCCCCTCTGATAGGGCCAAAACTGAAATATTCCCCCAGCTAACTTTTAATTTCAGGCAAATTTGCATTGGAGTCAGGGGATGGGGTTTGGGTAGGCACTGTGTAACAACCTTCCCCTGTTCAGTGCATTAAAGGGGAAACAGCACTACATGTGGTGTGTGGGCTCACACCCCTTGCATGTGAGAGGAGCAAGCTGAACTATTGAAAGAAAAAAACATGAACACATTTGGGAAAGGGAGGTGGCCAGGAACTCATAACAACATAGAGCTTGGATTTTTCAGTGCCCTGTCCTTTGTTTTTCAGTCACTGAATATATGTCAGAACCTCAACCGCAGGCAGCATGAGCATGTGATTCACCTGATGGAAATTGCCATTATAGCAACAGACCTGGCGCTCTACTTCAAGTAAGTCAGTCACACACACTGTGTGGGAAAGGCAGACAGCAGCTGGCACTTTACAAAGGCCAGATGTGATGCTTTACTCTGAAAGCCCCCACCAGTGCAGCAGTTCTCTTCACAGACACTGGCTCTGGGAGGCTGCCTTTAATACTCATCTCAGACCTGGAGGGAGAACTTAAATAATTAAAAATAATTTTGAACTTCTACTCAATTAAGTAATATACATGACTTTTTAACCCTCTATTGCCAACAAAGCAGGGCTATGTGATCCCCTATGGGAAGAAATGCCAGGATTTGGTTTGGTTTTATTTACCAAGCGTTTCAGATCTGAAAATACTCATAAATGGCAAATGGACTGGCCAGGATAATACTAACTTCTCTGTGAGAGCAGAATGACACAAGTAACAAGTAGATGAATGTCCAGCTCATAGTCTATTCCACACACAAGGGCCAAACAAGCCAAAATCTCGGAGCAGTGCCTACTTTCTGGGACATGAGGCTGAAAGTCAATGACATATAACTTCCTAATTAGCAAGGAGCTTTCAAAATGTGCTTTCAAAATACTGTGTCAAGACCAGAGACTGCTTCTGCATTTTGCACTGCAGTATAATTACACAAAATTTAAACAGTCCAAAAAGAGGAATTTGAAGGAGATTGGAATACCCAGAACACTTACTCTGGAGATACAATATCTATATGGCACCATCTATTTATGTGCCACCACTTCCTCACCAGTTGGGAACAAACTGGTCCTTGCCCTCCTTGGTCCATGAACTGCAAGCAAAGGCTTTGCTGAGCTAAGACACAGGATTATTGATGGTAGAACACATACACAAGTCACTCTGTGGTATGGCCTAACTCTTTTCTCTGCTAATATTGAAACCTCAGACTTCTCCAGATCTCATGCCACGCCAGACAAGGGTGTTTTGTGTATAGACCATTCATCAGAATTTCCTATATACATTTAGATTATATGAATAAGGTTAACAATGACTGACTAAGTATATAAAGCCAGGTAGCTTTAAAAATACTCCAGGTAGCTCTAGATTTCTGCAGTTTGCTTAACATTTAAGAAAAAAGATTTCTTGTACTGCAAACAAAGGTGTAAGCATTTCTCAGCTGACATAACTTACAAAGACCTGCTCATACCTCATCACTATATGCATTTTAAAGGCATTTACAATAGTTAAGGGAGTAGATGATGATGCTTGGTTTTGTTGGGACATAAGTGTCAGGGAATCCTTCTGTCAGAGTTATCAATAGTAGGATAAGCTCCCTGTTTTTGATATATTTGTATCCTTGTTTCATAGATTTTCATAGATTTGTTTTTGGGGTTTTTTTTCGTTTGGTGGTTTGTTTTTTTTTTTATCCTTCCTCCCCACCCCCAAAGAAAGCGAACAATGTTTCAAAAGATCGTTGATGAGTCTAAGACCTATGACAGTGTGACTGCCTGGACTGAGTATCTGTCTCTGGAGACAACAAAGAAAGAAGTTGTCATGTGAGTAATTGGTTCTGGGGAAAGGTTAGTGATGTGGACACCTGGTGAGAGCTCCAGGACATGCTTTGTGCTGCAAAGTCAGTATGTGATACATTACTGGCTACTCAGATTTGATCTTCTGGAGAAGCAGGGGAAAAAAAACCCAAAAAACAGGGGAAAAAAAAAAGTTTAAAGTACTTCCTCATCCAAATAAGTGTCCTGTTGGTCAGATACTCCCAAGAAGATGCAGGATCCCTTCTGGTTATATACTCCTACCAGATCACCCTGTAGGCCACAAACAGGGGCATTCAGTGCATTAGCTGTTCTTCCCAGTGGCAAATAACCTGAGGCGCACGATGCTGCTGCTGTGACCAGACAGAAACTTGGCGGGATGCCCTGTGCTGGTGATGAAGTGCTCTCACCACCTCGCTGCAGACTGCACTGCTACACACCGTGGGGGAGGCAAAGGTGTTACTCCAAAGTCAAGGAGTTCAGCCCAGCAATCACTAAAGCAGCAAACATCAGACCAGAAGCAAGTAGCTCCCCACCATAATTCCATTTTAATCAAGAGAACAGTCTTTGATGAGTGTCCCAGTCAGAACCAAGGCTGTTACAGCAACATGTCTCTCAGTTCAGAAGGGGCCATGGGATAACTGATACAGTACTGGGGTATGAGGGTCCTGAGCCTGAAAAAATAGGGAATAAATTAATTTCTGTCCTGTTTTTAGGGCCATGATGATGACTGCCTGTGACTTGTCAGCTATCACAAAGCCTTGGGAAGTCCAGAGTAAGGTAAGGTGCTTGATATCCTGATGGATTTCTGTAGCATACACTTCAAAATAATGCAATTTCTAAGCTGCCTAGAAGCTAAATCAAAATCTCCTAACAAAATTACCAAAAGGAATAGCTGTGGATTTGATTTATTAACCAGTCTTTCAGAATGTAGTTGTGAGTTCTGTTCAAAATTCATGTTTACAAAAAAACCCAAAAAAACAAGACAAACCCCCCAGTTACATAGATTTTTAGGTCACAGTGAGTTTTTTTTTACATGTGACATACACATTGGCTTTATTATAGCAATACCTACCTGCAGTTTGCTCAGTTGTTTAATTTCCTTTAGGAGTTAATTCCTGAACTGTACTTGAGCAATTGCTAAATAATAAACACTAGAATTTGAAGGAGGGTAAAGGAAATAAAACCTATCTTCCTGGTCAGAATGTAGAAAGGACAACACAAAAAAAAAAAATAGACACCCACAAGGTGACCAGTAGGCAAATCCTCAAGGGGAATACATTGGAAATATTTCTCAATAGATGAGCAGTGGCCCAATGAGATTCAGTGCAACAACTGTTGAGCTGTCACTAGACAGGTGAAATCCTATTGTCACAGCTGCCCCTCCCAGGAGAAAAAGTGAGGCTATGATTGGACGAGAAGAAACAGAAGGATAAGAAGTGAGACTTGATTCAGAATGGAGAGATGAAGTGAATCAAGTTATGGGGCTGAAGTTGGTGCTAACTTTTTCTCTCTGTGTCAATGTAGGTAGCTCTCCTGGTAGCAGCTGAGTTCTGGGAGCAAGGAGATTTGGAAATAAGCGTCCTTCAGCAACAGCCCATTGTAAGTATGATGTGAGAACCAGGCAGTTCAGCTCAGACAGCAAGTCTCAGCAGAGACTTACAACAAGCCGTGCTGCCCTGAGTGCTGCCCTGATTCTGCCTGGAATCACAGTGCTTGCCAAAATCCTTTAGAAAACTATGTTCTGAGCATCCCTGAAAGTGACAAGTGACTCTTGTCCAGCTGTCCATACAGTTAGATGGGTTCAGTGGCTGTGAACCATCAAGGGGTGATTCACCCTGGAGATTTTGTGTAGATCCCTTACAGAAAAAAATTAAAAACTAAATAGATAAGTCACAGAAGAAATAAGAGGTTTTAATAAAGAGAAAAACTGCAAACACAGACTTCATAGAGTCATAGAATTCTTGGTAAATGGAAGGGCATTTCTAACATTGTTTTTAATATATGAATTTGACATTGAAAGAGGCAGGAGTCATTCCTTTAAGTGTCCTCCACCTGTGTGGTTTGGGGATTTTTAAAGTAGACTTTCATGCACCCCCTCTACCCACAGTGGCATCACAAATTATATAGTAATCAACAAGATCTTGTAAAAATATGATTTATTCTTCAGTCATATTTTAGACAATTTAAAACCTCTTCAACACTTTATATTCTGGTATCTGTTTGAGAGGCACAAGGGAAAAACTTGTTCTCCCCACCCACGGACACTTGAAATGCAGTCTAAAATTTCTGCTAATATGACAGTGGAAATGAGCTCTCTTCACTCCTCTGCAGCTGAGGAAGAGGGCTGTGATGGACAGTCTTTAGGACAGCATAACAGAACATAACAGAACTGCCAGGCTCTGTTTTGGGGAGAACAGAACAGCAAGGCAGTTTTGGGGAGAAAAATAGAGGAGTGTTTTTCAATTAAGTGTTCTCATAAATCATGGTGAATTTGTGTCCTGCCACAGCCGATGATGGACCGAAGGAAAGCTGCTGAGCTTCCAAAGCTTCAAGTGGGCTTCATTGACTTTGTGTGCACATTTGTCTATAAGGTAAGCAAAGTGCACCCTTACACACCCCACCCTTATCAACAGGGGCTCAAATCCCCGCCGACTGAGTCCTGGTGCAGCAGCACCCCTCTTGGGGAGAAGGACAGGTAAAAAAGTGAAAATCTGCCCTTTTCATTGCAACAAACTGCCTATTTCTGCCATTGATGCTTTCTGCAAAGCATTAGCTTTGGATGTGAGGTGTCAGGGTCTGTCCTGGGGTATGATGGACAAACATTCCTTCTGCACTGCATTGCACTGAGAGGTGTGTTTTCATTAGGAGTTTTCCCGTTTCCATGAGGAAATTCAGCCCATGCTTGATGGGCTGCTGAACAACAGAAATGAGTGGAAGACCCGTGCTAATGAGTATGATGCAAAAATTAAAGCACTGGAGGAAGAGAAGAAAAAAGAGGAAGAGAGAATGGCTGCAAAAAGAGGTCAGAAAAAGTAATTAGCTTTTCATTCCTAACTCAAAAACTTAGTGCTTATGAACGCTCTCACAGGTTACAGCAAGCTCTGCTGACACAGCAGAGTAAGATTGGCTCTACTGGCAAGGCTGAAGGCACCTTGCCTTAAACCTGACACCATGACAGGTTGTCAAGAAGGCCACCAGCTTAAAATCCCAAACACTATTATCTGAGAAACTAGTGAGAATGCATTCAGCACAAATTCCCATGGAGCTGGGGAAAGCAGAATATCATGTGCTGTCCCGGGAAAACAGCAGGTAAACATCCCTTTGGCTGATCTGCTGTCCCATAGGTCCTGAAGCAGAAGCTAAGGAAAGTTAAAACAAGGTCCTAAAGTCCTAGAAGAACATTTAAGAAATAATGGTTCATCTCATTTCTAGCCCAGATTAGGTACTCTTAGAAGCAAGCAGTACTGGCAGTACCCAGTAGCAATTTATTTTGGTTGAACGTAATTGTTCAGTACTGAAAACTATCAGTGGTAATGGGTACTGGTTGAAAGTTTTTCTGATAGCCTGAGGATTTGTTTGACTCTTAAAAGGGCAGAAGCAGAAGGTTCTCCTGGCCTATCCCAAACAGTCTGATCAAATACCTGCCACAACTGGGTGCCTTCACAGAGACTGTGAAGAGAGACACTCTTATTTTGTTCTAAACTGGACCAAAATTCCAACAGCCCATGGTGTGGACATTACTCAAATGACACAGTTTAGAAATTATTAGAGTTGTCTAGATGTTTTATCTCAGTTTGATGCACAGTAGTTAACTTAAAAGTAAGTGTTTTAACTATGATCTAGAAAATCTCTGAAGAATTATTTACTGAATAAATAATTGATATTCAAGCAAGGAAAATCTCCACTAACTCTAGAAGAGTCCAAGCCGCCTTACATGTACAATTACTTTGCACAGCAGACAGCTCCATATAAGGTGCTATAGGTATGACGTGAGCTGATCGTTGGATAGAAGTTCTAAAAACCTCCTGTGATGACTGAGAAGGAAATTTACGACTGTGTGTCTAATTCTATGTTTCTTTTTATATGACAGGTGAAATAACCTGTAATGGAGGAACAGCTCCAGCTTCCAAAACCTGTAGCATACTTTAGACATATTTTCACTGAAATATATGCCATACAAAATGAGAACACCCGTATAAAAACAACAACAAAAACAAAGAAAAAACCACCACCACCACCAACAACCAAATCAAACCAAAACGCAAAAAAATAAACCAAAAATACCCAAAACCAAACCAAACCAAACCAAACCGAAACAAAAACAAAACCAAAAACAAACACCAAAAAACCCACCCCAAAATATCACGGCATACAAATTCCTGATTGGACTATTCTGATAATTTATTAGGCTTGTGACCAACAAGGGAAGGGCTAGATCTTGTTTGCCTTAATTGCAACTCTTCCTGATGGTAGGGAGCCAGTTCCTTCCTGTCTCCTGTCCTCTATTTAATGCACCTGATGTCAGATGGCATGTGACAAGTCAGGACAACATTTGGCCCAAGAAATCAGGTTGTAAGATTATGAAAGTGCATTCTTCCTGCACTGAAACACTTCTTATCTCAAAGCTGATGGGGATAGTCCTGCTCCATACAACCTCATGAGACTGACAGTGAATGCAACCATAGCCTGCACAGTGGGAAAAATGAAGAAGAAATAAAGTTATCATGTCTAAGTCTGTGTCTCTCAGGATATCAGAAGGAAAACTGAGGGTAAGGATAAAGCATGAAAACTGACCATAGTAAACTTTTGAACTGCTCTAAAAGATTATGATTCCATTTAAATCCAAGAAACACTCTGACAGATAATACATCTGCATTCACTTCAAGAATCTGAATCCCAAAACATGGAGCTATTCATGCAACATACAGTAGCTTCCTTCTCCAGGAGCAGGGTTCACACTGTGTACTAATTCAAGCTTCATTCTTTCATGCGTCATTTTAAGAAGACAGTGTTATCATTACCCATTACAGTTCCTCTTACAATTAACCAAGCCATTTGAGTTGTGAGATCTCATAAATTTGTTCTGTTTTGCCTCATAATGCTGTTATTTAACACAATTGATCAGAACTAATTGTCCTTCCTTTCCTCCTCCTGCTCTGAGGTGTCTGGATTTTAGATTACACTCCAGACTTGTGACTCTTATTTCAGATGAAAGTTATTTTTCATGTTTATTCATGCAAAAATAGAACATTCAATTACATTCTTGTAGTAGTAGACACACCCTCATGTCCTGCTCCCTCCCCCGCCCCCTCTTTCTTTTTTAAAATTGTTTGGAGATCTGTTTTGCTGGGGATTTTCTTCTTCTATTACTCCTGTTACCTTCAGGATTCTTACCTTTCAGTATATTGTTTTGCATTACAAAAATACTGCAAGTAAAAGGAAAACTAAAGCTGTGGTGGTACCTGGTGGTCATTTATCTGTTTCAATGCAGTAAGCAAGATCTAATCCTCAATCTCTATGCAGCAATTGTGTGAGAGACCATGTGTTTTTCAAGAAACCTGTCCACTTGCATGAAAGTTAATACACAACAGGTAGTCTCCATGTTGTATATCTCAGTTTTATTAAGAATCATAGAATGTCAAGGGTTGGAAGGGACCTTCAGGATCCTCTAGTCCCAGCCTCAGTGCCAGGGCAGAGACATCTCTCACTACATTAGCTTGCTCAAGACCTTGTCCAGCCTGGCTTTGAACAGTGCCAGGGTTGGGGCACCCACAGCTCCCTGGGCAACCTGTTCCAGTGTCTCACCATCCTCACAGTAAAGATATTTGATATAAATTTCCCTTCTTTCAGTTTGTACCCCTTACACCTTGTCCTATCACTGCAGTTGCTGATGAAGAGTCCTTCTCCAGCTTCCCTGTAGAACACTTCAGATACTGCAGGGATGCCAGGAGGTCTCTCTTTTCCAGGCTGAACAGCGCCAGCTCTCTCAGCCTGTCTGGGGGAGGTGCTCCAGCCCTCTTATCAATATCATGGTCTCCTCTGCACTTGCTCCAACAGTTCCATGTCCTTCTTATGTTTGGGGCACTGGAACTGCTCACAGTACTCCAGGTGGGGTCTCACAAGAGCAGAGGACCATGTGGGAAGCTTTTATCATAAAACAGAAGAAGACAAATAAGTTCTGTTTGGGTTTTTTTTTTTGTTTTGTTTTGTTTTGTTTTGGTTTGGTTTGGGTTTTTTGGTTTGTTTTTTTTTTTGTTTGTTTGGTTTTTTTTGTTTTTGTTTTTGTTTTTGTTTTTTTGTTTGTTTGGTTTGGGTTTTTTTGTTTTGTTTTGTCTTGTCTTGTTTTGTTTTGTTTTGTTTTGTTTTGTTTTGTTTTGTTTTGTTTTGTTTTGTTTTGTTTTGTTTTGTTTTGTTTTGTTTTGTTTTGTTTTGTTTTGTTTTGTTTTGTTTTGTTTTGTTTTGTTTTGTTTTGTTTTGTTTTGTTTTGTTTTGTTTTGTTTTGTTTTGTTTTTTACAGCAGAAAAAATGCCACAGGGTTGTTGTATGGCATAGTGGTAAGCAGCGGGATTTTGATGATCATCACAAGACACCATACACTTAAATACTGAGAAAAGCTCCCTATATTCTCAAATGTTTTCTGGGAAATAAAACCTGGAGGCTAACCTTCCTGCTCCCTGTAACCAGCAAGAAACACTCAGAGAACTGGAGGGTGCTCCAGCAGGGCTGCTCACACAAGGAGCATGGTGTGCCTGTCCATCCGTCACATGCTGTGAGTTGTGGGTGATTCTGCCCTGTCTGCCCACATACACTCAGGAGCACAGTTCGTCCTCACAGCATCAAGGTGGGTGCTGCCAGGTGCTTCCAAAGGGACTATGCATGCATAGCGGGTGTCCATGGACACTCAAGAGTGGGGTGCCAGTGGAGGAGGCTGTTTCTCAGGGGTGGAGCCTTTCCATAGGGAGCAGTGACTGTTTCTCAGTGGAGGTATTGGTCACTTAGATGCAGGTGAAATTTGGCATAGTTCCTCCTGCAGTGGTCTCCCTTTGCCAGCTGGGAGCTGGCTGCCTGGATATGTTAGACGTGGAGAAAGTGAAGGGCTAAGAAAGAGATTTGTCCACTGTTTTCCCAGGTGTGATAGAGCAAACTTTGCTTGGGTGGGCTGGTTGAGCCAGTTTCCATGATAACCTGGGACTCATGTCTTAAACAAAGTGTTTTCACATCAAAGTGGGAAAAAGGCATATCAGAAGCAGATGCTGCAGAGGTAGGGTAATGCTTTTTATTATGAGAATCTCCTTCCTTCTGATGATGCACAATTGCATCTAACAAGGCAAAACTCTCCCTCCAGGGCAAATCTGGGAGAAAACTTCTAAAGAGGTTCCTCTAGAAAGCAGATTCAAGTGGCCGCTCCCCCAACTGGTTCAGGAAAATATTTCCTCAGAGAAAAGTGGAAAAAACCTGTTTATTTCACAGGCAAAGTATTCACCAGAAAAAAAAAAAAAAAAAAAAAAAAAAAAATTAGCAGTATTAAATAATAAAACCTCTGGCCAATCTGAAGAGATGTCAAACTCAGAAAGTGCCCTTGGTAGGCTGTAGATCAGCTCACTCAGTTTGTTATCAGTCTCTCCAGCACTGGAAATGCCGCAGACCTGGCCTGGCCTGGTGAGCCACAGGTGCGAGCTGCCAGTGCTCTTCTGGGTTTTCAGTTCAGAGCAGGTTTAAACAGCTCCAAGAAAAAGAAAAACCACAGTTCAGGGAACTTCTCTGCCTCAACTAGGTAAAAAATAAGTAAAAAGCAAAGGAGGGCTCTCTCTGCTATGCTGCAGACAGCACAGTCTAGAAGAAGAATGCAGGGGAGCAAGTGAAGTTTCTGATAATAAACTGCATGCTTTTTCTCTCCCCCTCTTCACTCTCAGAACCAGTCTTAAAGGTGCAAAACTTATTTCTGGGCTGAACAGATGAATGGGGATATGAGCATTATAAAATCACCCCAGGACAGGAGGCATGGGGGTGTTCACACATAGGCCTGAGGGTATTCCTTCTTTCTGATAAGGCACAACTGGCAAAACTATGCAGCTGCCAGAAGCAGGGCCAAACAGCAGTTGTGCCATTAGTAGGCAACATAAGCCATCAAAGATCCCTGAAGAACCACCCTGGCTCATTTCCACAGTGTTGTAAATGATAATGTAAAACCTCTCTCCAGGAGAGCTGTTGGGTTGTTCCCATGTAGGCTTGAACATACAATAAACCCATGGAACTCTTTGTTGCATGGGCCTCCACCCCCAACAGATTGGGGGTCACAGACTGTGACCATCAGAGTGATGAACATGGAATCAAAATTGAAACAACAATCAGGTCTTGTCACTGGATCTTTCCTCTCCACTATCCACTCTTGTCCTTCTGTTTCTTTCTTTACCTCATGTACCTTATGTATTTTCCTTGTGATATTTTCACTTTTTGTTGTTGTTGTTGTTGTTGTGGAAATGAACCAAAACAGCTACATACCTCCTTTCCACTGCAACCAAATTGTTTAAAAATAAACCTGACTCATGTATACATAGTAGTCATTCAATGTTGTTTCACTCTAATCCACCCAAGGGCTCTATGAACAAGAACTCAGTTACCCTGCTTCAAAGGCAGGTCAGAGCACCAGGCCTGAAAAAAGATGTATGTAGTTGCAACACAGTTTCAGGAAAAGTCGGTTGAGGGCTGTAGAGAACTCAAGTCTGCTCCTGGCACATTTGCCTACAACCCAGTTAAGTATTTTCACTTTTGGTTTGATGCAGCTCTCAAGTGCAGTGGGAGACCAGAGGGGACCTGTTTTGTCAGTGCCTCACTGAAGCAGGTAATGCATACAGACCTCCATTCTTGATTATGAAAGTGGTGGTTGAAGGGGTAGAAAAATGAATTTCCCTGTGAGACTGGCAGGTGAGGTTTTGAGGTTTCTGAGAGAGATGCTCTGTGCTGGAATGTAAATCTTCCATCCATGCAAGAGAAGAGGCTTGCCTGAGAAACTGTCAAGGGATTTTTAATCCTGCATCTTGGCCATCATCTGCTGTTCCTGATGGAAGGCGTAGGACAAGCTGACACAAGATAGGAGCTCTTTGCTACTGAAAAAGAGCACGTGTACGCCTTTCAGCCATTTGTTCTGCTGGAGCCTGGACTGCTGCTGGGTTGTGAGTGGAGACCTGGAACAGTCAGAGATGTGGGAGCATGTACAAGGCCTCTGTTGCTGGCAGAGCCATGAGGCAGTCCTGGCAGAACGGCAGGGAAAAATGGACAGGGAGATTGCAGAATGTAGTCTTCAGCCATGGCTTGTATATCTGAGAGAAATGCTTACTGTCATCTTTTCTGAGCTGGCCACAGCCTGACTTGAACTAAGCATGGGAAGCGCTCCTCTCCTCCCAGACAGGAGGAACAGGAACAACTCAACATTCAATCAGTTCTTCAAACACAGAGATGGTATTGAATGCCACAGGGAGGGTATGGATCCCAGCTCCACCTTTCAGGCAGATGGATTGCATGTCTTGGTGCTCGGTAAAGGGGCTTTGTCCCACCAGCATATCCAGATCCTGTACAAGGAAACTTCTATGAAAGCTCAGAGAGTACTAGATCCAAGATTTTAGATCCACTCAGTCTAGGCTGAGTGTTGTTTGCATCACCTATCATAAAACTTGCAAGAGGAAGATCTTTTTTCCCTGTACCTCTTCCTCTACTCCTTCCACGAAACTATAGGATTAGAAAAAACATTCACTAGATTCAGTAGACAACCATTCAACTCCCTTTCATGAAGCAGCAGAGTACTCAGAAGTCACAAAAAAGTAGTTCCAGCAGACGAACAGGTGGATGTAGTGTTTTCCAGCATACAGAACAAACATGAGGGGCCTTCGCTCTCAAACCCTTTGAGAGGAAATACTTCTTTTCATTGTTTCTTTCCTTTTCTTGGCCTTTTTTGTTGCTTGAACCTAAACAGATAATCATCTATTGTCTGGCCAGAATGGGGTGGCAGAGAACTAATTTAGTCCCTGTGGGATTGCTGTAAAGAAATACACGGTACCTTTCCCACCCCACTTCAGAATTCTTCCCAATCTAAGAGGAATTACAAGGACAGCTTTCTTGCCTGAAGCCAGTTTTTGAAGATGCTATGGAAAGTGTGGTAGACCTCTCCTGTGTAATCAGGATGTGTAGCATTTCTCCTTATGAAAGAGACACATTACAATTTGTCTGTAACTTAGTTTTGAGGAACATCTGTCCATCTGTAGTGTTTAGAACATCTGCCTAATGAGTCAGCACCAATTCCTCAGAACACAACAATAGCTTGACAAGCCAGAATCAAACCTGACTGCTCTGCCACATGAAAGAATTGAGCAGTAATCCACTGTGATAACAAAGCTGAGAAAAGACAGACATGCAGAATTGTGATCAACAGCTCATTGTCCATGCAGACCAGTGACAGGTGGTTCCCTCTGGGGTCAGTACTGGGGCCAATACTCTTCAACACTTTTGTCAGTGGCATGTACAGTGGGATCAAGGGCACACTCTGCAAGTTTGGGACTAACACCAAGAGGTGTGGAGCAGTCAATAAGCTGGCAGGCAGCAGTGCCATCCAGAGGGGCCTGGAGAGGCTGGAGGGGTGGTGAGTCAAGGGGTTAAGTTAGAAACATAGTTAGCAAAGAACAAGGAAATTAATAGATTTATGTAATAATCAATGTAGAAACCATCCTGGAAACCATTTGAATATGTAAAATAATTTTTTTTTTTTATAATTAGAGAGGAGTTTGTGACTTTTTTACACATGCATTTGGAAAAGATTCTGCATGTGTCCAGCACTGTAATAAATGCACCCTCTTTTCAACTTTAATAAATTGAAGAGTTGTCTGTCCATGCTTCAATGGGCCTGTGCAAACCCTATGAAATTCAACACGGGAAAGTGCGGGGTCCTGCACCTGGGTTGTGGCAATCCCAGACATAGCTAGAGGTTGAGTGGAGAACTTACTGCAGCAGCCCCGAGAAGGAATTTTGGGTGATGGTTGATGAAAACCTTAACATGACCCAGCCATGAGCACCCACAGCCCAGAAAGGCAATGGGATCCTGGGCTGAATACAGAGCAACGAGGGGAGCAGGGCGAGGGAGGGGATGCTGCCCCCCTGCTCTTGTGAGATCCCATCTGGAGTACTGAGAACAGTTCTGGTGCCTCCAGCCATAAAGAACATGGAATTGCTTGCAGCAAGTGCAGAGGAGGCCACAACATTGATAAGAGGGCTGGAGCACCTCCTCCAGACAGGCTGAGAGAGCTGGCGCTGTTCAGCCTGGAAAAGAGACCTCCTGGCATCCCCGCAGTATCTGAAGGGAAGCTGGAGAAGGACTCTTCATCAGCAACTGCAGTGATAGGACAAGGTGTAAGGGGTACAAACTGAAAGGAAATTTATATCAAATATTGGGAAGAAATTCTTTCCTGGGAGGGTGGTGAGTCATTGGAACAGGTTGCCCAGGGAGCTGTGGGTGCCCCAACCCTGGCACTGTTCAAAGCCAGGCTGGACAAGGTCTTGAGCAAGCTAATGTAGTGAGAGATGTCTCTGCCCTGGCACTGAGGCTGGGACTAGAGGATCCTGAAGGTCCCTTCCAACCCTTGACATTCTATGATTCCATGAAACTCCCCAGTCAAGCCATTTAAGTAACAGATTCAAGCAGTCAGTGCCTTGCCAGACTCCCCCACCTGCCCATATATACAAAACTTTATGTATTTCTGATCTCAATCATTACCAGTGGACAATGGGGGTAGCGACTGGCTATTGCTGGGGGAATACAGTGGGGTACTTCAGTTGCAACAATAGCTAGAATGTGACAGCTGCTTCTTGTCACATTCTTTCCCTGATTTTGCTGATGTTCTGTACAATTCACTCAAAAAATACCAACTGAAGTGTAGTAAGTACTTTATTGATAGAGTATCACACAGAGTTCAAAAACCACTGAACAGCTCAGAGCCTAGCCATGTATTTCCATGTGCGAAATTCAGATGAAATCTGTTGTTTATTTCAGTATGGAATCTTCACTTGCTAAAAGGGAAGAAAACACAAACATGGTTAGAACTGTAAGCCACTCCCATGCAGAACTAAAACATGGAAAGCATAGTGGAATCAAATCCTATCTTTATGTAATTTCCTTCTGGCCAGCATTTAAGATTCCCACTTCTGTTTATTCAAGACAATTGTAATTCACAGCTCTGGGGTGATGGCAAACTTTTAAGTTTACTCAGTAGTGAAAGACAGTTTTCTGAACTGACAAGTCAAATGAGCCCAGAAAAAGCTACCACTGCAGGTATGTCCACCTTTAAGCAACAGTCTTCAGGAACTGCACTGCACATAATGAGAGCTTAACAACTGCTTTTCTGAAAAAAACAGACCAAACCCATTGCTGGGAACAACAGACCCGTCACCTATGTGCCTCTTTCAAACAGATTAAACTTTCTAAAGCAATAATCAAGAAAATTTCCTTACTAGGTGCCCAAGCAACATTACAGCACAGCCTCCACCTCCAAAAATACAAGAAGTTGAATCTATCTAGAGAACATCTAAAAGACCCATTTATTTAGTCCATGAGCAATACAGATGATGTATTTGAGAAGGCAAAATTTTTATCTCCAGTAAGTCATACACAAAACATTTTAATTTCTGTATGTGTACTTAATTTAATTAGTGTTTTGTTCAACACTAGTTGTTTAGAACAGTGCAAACGTCACTCTCGCATGGAAAGAGTTACTGAGTGTGTATCTGCACCAAGAACAGCCTGAGTTGTTAATTGATTTTCTTAAAATTCTTCTTAGTCTTCCTAAAAACCCTAGGTGAAACAAAGCTAGAGAGTATATTCCTCTGTATGGAAGCAGGGAAGGAATCCTCTGTTAGACCCGTACAGGGAACACAAGAAATAATCCCAAGGACAAGGGAAACAATGCTACAGCAGGAATACTGCAGCAGCAATTCTACAGGTGGAAGGGAATGAGAACAAAGCAGCAGTATTAGTTGCAAGTGATGCCCTCCAGCACACCCTCTTCATGTGAGAGATACAATGAATGAAGCTCTAACATGGCAAAATACAAAAAGACCAAGCTGACCTCTAATACACGTGTGATGCCCCTTAGAAATCTCAAGTAGCAATTCTGTACTGTTGCCTATGCCCTGTATTCAGTCATATTTGTGAGGCTTCTACACTTCACGGAGCAAAGGGCTTGCACGTTCAGACAAAAAAAGGATATGCCACCACAGCTGATATACAGATTCAGTTATTCCTCACAGAATAACCAGCGTCTTTTGGCAGTTTGTTTCCTTGGCAGAAATTCAGCCATCTAACAAGTCCTGACTGTTGCAAAAGGGTTAAGTCTTGCTCTAACAAGCTTTTCCAAATGCAGGCACAATTAAACAGCAGTACTATTTACTCCCCACACGGCCCTCACCGCTGCCCTCAGGGATTAGCTGCAGGCCCCAGTTTCTCCTAAGAGCACCGCGGTGGAACACCAGTCCTGCAGCCTAACACCTGCAACACAGTGTGGGATGAATACACTAAACTGAGGAACTACCTTCTGCAAGCTCTTTTGCAATTCGCTCCAGTTCTTCACGTTTCTTTTTCTCCTCCGCCTCTATTCTTCTCTCTTCTTCAGCAATCGGCTTCAGGTAGTCTGCCATCAAGACAATCCCTTTAAAACACAACTTCTCGAACCCCCGGCGGAAAGCTCCGCTCCTGCGGGCTCGGTCAAAAAGGAGGGAAAGACAGCTTTTCTGGCAGAAAGGCACATTTCATAGGGATCTGTGGCTTCACGCCGGCAGGGCCATGCCCGGGTCGGGGGAGGGAAATGGCGGCCGGGACATTTCAAGGTGCCCTTGCGGGGCGGCCCCGGGGGAGCGGGGAGCGGCGGCCCGCGACGCCGCACTCACCGTATCGCTTCTTGCCGTAGATCATCCCCACGAGCAGCGCCGAGTACCGGGTGAACTGCGGGAGGCAGAGACAAGGACGCGCCCTTCGCTCAGCCCACAGGCACGGCCGACCCCCGCCGCCCCCCGCCCCGGCCCGAGCGGCGCTCCCCGCGGCCCCGCGCCCCCGGGACAGCCCGGGCGGCCCCCCCAGCGCCCTCACCTTGATGAGCGGGGACACCTGCACCGGCAGGATCATCCTGGCGGCGGCGGCGGCGGCGGCCGGAACTGAGCGCGGCGGCAGGAAGGGGCGGGGAGCAGCCGTGACCGGGAAGCCAAATTCTGCGCTGCTTTCTGCTTCCCGTGGGTCGGTGAGTTCGTCACTCGCAGAGCGCCGGCGGCGCAGGGTTCGCTGCGTCTGCGCCACCGGGAGGGATTGGGGGAGATTGGGTGTGCTGCCTGTGGGAAGGATCGAGGGGATCTCATCCATGTTTTTCAGTGATAAATGCGCACAGACTGAACTGCAGGAACAAAATATACCCTCCTCCTTTTTTTTTTTTTTTTTTTTTTTTTTTTTTTTTTTTTTTTTTTATTTAAACACTGGGGTGCCTTTAAAAAAAGA